>NC_070596.1:28270618-28356810 GCF_027409825.1 Scomber japonicus | reverse complement strand
TCTGGGGGTTTTTTTGCACTTAGTTTAATCTTTATATCTTGTTTATTGTATATGTAGGTGGGGGGGAGACAGATATATATTTTGCATGGGTGTGTGTGGGAGTATTATGTTCTTGTTGTTATGTGTGTTGACTGTTATTAAGTTAATAAAGATTTTGTGGGGGTGGGGGGGGGGGGGTGGGGGGGGGGTTAGGGCTGAGTTTCTATGTCTTTTTCTATATGTATATATTGTTTAACCCTTAAACAGGCCTTACTAGTTATGTCATTTGCACCTAAAGGAAGGAAGGAAGGAAGGAAGTAGGGAAGGAAGGGAGGGAAGAACGAAGGAAAGGAGGGAGGAAGGGAAGGAAGGGAGGAAGAAGGAAGGAAAGGAAGGAGGGAGGAAGAAGGAAGGAAAGGAGGAAGGAAAGGAAGAAAGGGAGGAAGAAGGAAGGAAAGGAAGGAGGAAGGAAAGGAGGGAAGAAGGAAGGAAAGGAGGGAGGAAGAAGGAAGGTAGGAAGGAAAGGAGGGAAGAAGGAAGGAAAGGAGGGAGGAAGGGAAGGAAGGGAGGAAGAAGGAAGGAAAGGAAGGAGGGAAGAAAGGAAGGACAGATGAAGGAAGGAAGAAAGGACAGAAGGAGGGAACATTTACCCTAACAGCTGAACTTAGATCTGAGGAAGGAAGGAAGGAAGGAAGGACAGATGAAGGAAGGAAGGGAGGAAGGACAGAGGAAGGACCCGGGAGGACAACAGGAAGGTTAAAGAGTCTGTATCTCCTGGTGCACGTAGTCTGTTTAAGGGTTAAAGTGTATATAATGAGCTCCTGAAAAGAAATAATAAACCTTTTTAACAGCAGATATTTTAACTTTGTCATTGTACACCAGGGGTGTCAAACATGCGGCCCGTGGGCCAGAACCGGCCCGCCGAGGGGTCCACTCCTGCCCACTTTCCTTCCTTCCTCCTTCTTTTCATCCCTCCTTCCTTCCTTCTGTCCCTCTATCTGTCCTTCCTTCCATATGTCCTTCCTCCCTTTCTTTCCTTCCTGTCTTCTTTTCGTGCCTTTTATCCTTCCTTCCATCTTTCCTTACTTCCTTTCCTTTCCTTCTGTCCTTTCTCCCTTCCTTCATTCTGTCCATCCATCATATCTTTCTTCCCTCCTAACCCTTCCTTCCTTCCTTCTTTCTTTCCTGTCTCCTTCCTTCCTTCTTTCCTGTCTCCTTCCTTCCTTCCTTCCTTCCTTCCTTCCTTCCTTCCTTCTTTTTAGTGATCCGGCCCACATGAGATCAAATTGGGCAGTATGTGGCCCTTGAATGAAAATGAGTTTGACACCCCTGTTGTACACTAGGAAAAATGAATCATGGCATAGTTTATTTCTAAGTACTTGCATCTATTTTGGTTTTATTTAAATAATAAAATTTTAAGAATGTATTTATTCAGATTCCTTAAAATCATTCAGTCATTGTTTATTCGAAACACATTGGGTTTATTAGTATTATTACATAAATCTCATTCTTAATTGTCTCATTTACACTTGACTGACAAATATGCAGCAAGTTTATTGGCCTGTAGTACCGGTAATTCAAAATGGATGTAAATTTTATATGCAATTGAAATACATAAATCTTATGAATTAGGCCTAAATATTTCTGTGAGTGTAGGAGAAGCTCCTCGGGGATCATGTGGTAGATAAATAAAAGATATGAGTTGCACATTAAATGGTCAAGATGCCCTTAAACCTCCCAGTCTGCCCCTCCTGCTCTCTGCAAACACATATTAACCTTCCTGTCGTCCTCCCGGGTCAAATTGACCCCGTCTGTTTTGACTGTTCCTTCTTTCCTCCCTTCCTTCCTTCCTTCCCTCCTTCCTTCCTTCCTTCCTTCCTTCCTTCTGTCATTCCTCCCTCCCTCCTTCTCTCTTTCCTTCCTTCCTCTCTCTTTCCTCCCTTCCTTCTTTCCTTCCCCTTTCTTCCTTGCTTCTGTCCTTCCTTCCTCCCTCCCTCCTTCTCTCTTTCTTTCCTCCCCCTACCTTCCTCCCTTCCTTCTTTCCTCTGTCCTTCTTTCCTTCCTTTCTCCCTTCCTCTTTTCCTTTCTCCCTTTCTTCCCCCCCTTTCTTTCTTTCCTCCCTCCCGCCTACCTTTCTTCCTTCCTTCCTTATTTCCTTCCTCCCTTCCTTCCTCCCTCTTTTCCTTCCTCCCTTCCTTCCTCCTTTTGTTCCTTTTTCCGCCCTTACTTCTTTCACCCCTCCTCTCCTTCCTTCGGCCTCCTCTCCTTTCTCCTTTCCTTCCCTCTTCCTCCCTTCCTTCCTTGACTCGAGGACAACAGGAGGGTTAAAGGATGAGTCTTCCTTATTGGCAACAGATCTCGTGTTTGGAGTCAAACCAACAATGAATTCATCTGCTTATGTGAGTGTACTCAAAGTCTGATGTGTTTTATTCCTCTGTTATTGCCCAAAAACTATTACAAACATGCACTGGGTGACTTGCTCCTTCATTATAAAGAGTTTAGTCGTGTTATTTTGCTTAGAAACGGCTCCAAAAGACTAATAACAGCGATCATGTTTTCAGTCTCTGGAGAGTAGTTCTGTGTAAAGGCCCATTTATGCTTAACGGAGGTACGAAAATGTATCCGTCCTTTTCAAACGATGTTACCGTCACTGCTCACATACTTCCATGCGTCCAAGATTTTGTTGGCATAGACGCCTTTATTTATCAGTAGATAGACAGGAAACCTAGGAGAGAGAGGGGGGTGTGACATGCAGCAAAGGACCTCCGATCGGGATTTGAACCGGGGTCGGCTGCGTATATGGTATGCGCTCTAACCACTCGACCACCTGCGCGCCATGTTTAAAGTTTCTAACCAACTCGCACAACCTGTCCTCAAAAAGTTCTGCCATTGTTATTTCTTCTTCGTGTCTCACTCATAGACGGTATAAAAGAAATGGACGTAACATCCGTGACGTCACCCATTGGTTTGTAGACTGCTGCTCGGAAGCCAATAATTTCGAATCAAGGCAGCGCCATCTTGAAAATTTCAGGTGCATGCTGGGAAAAATAAAAACACAGATTCTACTTATATGGGCATGAGGCGGAGCCATGGGCGGAGCGGGGAGGTTGCTATGGTTTGCGAGGGCTGGATCTCGAGGACATTGGTCAATCAACCTGTCAATCAGGACGTAGCCACGCCCTAATGCATACCCTGCTTTATCGTCACATATAAAATCAGGGAGGCCAAAATGTCACAAATGAACATCATACTGCATTGAAGAAGGCTTTAAACTAGCGATTGAGACCATAAACACATTTTGAAAACGTTTACTGAGGTTAGAAATCAAGTGAGAAGTTGGTGAATTCTCCATTGACTTGTATAGAGACGGTCGCCCCCTGGCGGCCTTTTGATAGAATGCAGTTCAAAGTTACTTCCGCGTTGGCCTCATTTCAGAGGACCAGAACTCAGAAGGAGTAGTGACAGCAACACTGCCCCCCCCCCCCATGGTTTCCGGTGATACTGCTCCGTTTGGTCCGTGTCCGTAAGCTTTATGGAAACGTGCAGAAATACGGACGAAATGAACGCAGAGCACGGACAGAAGGCTCCGTCTGTATCCAACTCCATATTTAACGTTGAGCATAAATGGGCCTTAAGGCAGACGCTACTTTGCACTACAGTGTAAACTTCTCAAAGAGCTTCAGTACAAAGTCAAGAGGCTGTGATATGTGGCACTAACCTCACACAGAACTACTCTCCGGAGACTGAAAATGTGATCTGTAATTAGTCTTTGGAGCCGTTCCTAAACAAACCAACATGACTAAACTCTTCATAATGACAGAACAAGTCACTCAGTGCAGGTTTAATAGTTTTTGGGCAACAACAAAGGTCTACAGAGCAGCAGGGTAAAATATTTAAGGCTTTAATTAGTTGTTAGTTCGGCTCTGCACATGAGAAAAATGTAGAAAATCATCAGCTGTAAAAAGTCTCATTTTCAGGAACTTGAGTCTTTACAATTTATGCTAATTTATACTTCCACTCCACTTCCACTTCTACTTTATTTCACAGCTATAATTGCTTTTTAAATCTAAATGTAACAAGTAAAAACAGGTGGTGAACAGTATTTTACACAATGAATGAATTAGATCTGTTTTCACTTTGATATAAAAGTTTTTTTTTGTTAATAAGTGTCCAAAAAAGCCAGATTAAATCCCCTTTATTCAATATTATAAAGCAATAAAACATGAAACACTCCAAGAGGAAGCATTATATATCTATATCTATATATCTATAATAAATATAACACAGTAAACCCATTAACTACTACTTCTATACTGAGCTTTTGATTGCAGGACTTTCATTTATAGGTGTATTTTATAGTATATATAGTGTAATATTGCTACTTTCACTTAATTAAAAGGCCTCATTACTTCCTCCACCACTGTTTTATAGTGAAATAAGTGAAAAAAAGAAGAGAAATCACTAGAAATGTTCTCCTCATCCGATTTATTATGCACATGGGAACGCTATGTAGAATCGAGACAGATGGTTAACCATATTGCACACACGTATATCATATATGTAGGTGTTATTTTTTTGAATATTCATGCCTCAAAGTGCCGCAGAGAAGAGACATACGTGTGTTGCTTTGGCCACAGTTACACACCAGAGAGACACACGCGGTAACACAGTCCCTGTCTCCTCACTTTCAGGCCTTTTTAAGTCATCCTTGTGTTTCTGCAGTGTTATGTGTGCATTCCATTGTAGTGACTTCTCGTTGGCAAGAGCCGCAGCATTCCTGGGAAATGGCTGACCCAGAATAACACTCAGACGCAGGATGACTGAGTGAGTGAGCGAGCGAGTGAGAGAGTGAGTGAGTGAGTGAGTGAGGTCCTCCACCCTTTTTATTGCTCAAGCAAACATAAACCGCTGTTTCCTGACCTAACACGCTGTAGATACCAGAGCCACACACACACATGACTGTCATAATCAGAGCACATGACAGCGTTTGGCTTTGAGCTACTACAAAGGTTCATTTACTCAAGTATGGGACTGAAACTAATGATATTTGTATTATAGATTAATCATTTAGTCTATAAAATGACTCAAAATAGTAAAAAATAGCCATTAAAGTTTCCTAAAACCTGAGCTGATGTGTCCTTTTATCCAATCAGCTATCAACCCCCGACTGCCAAGTTGGGAATATTTGCTTGAAAAATGACTAAAATTATTAAAAATGATCAAAATAGTTCATTAAGATACGCTTAACTAGTACATTTTTGAGTAATACCATTTTCTGCCACTATATACTTCCACTCTACTGCAGTTCAGAGGGAAAGTTTGTACTAAGGACTGCAACTAATGATAATTGATTAATCATTTAGTCTTTAAAATTGTCATAAATAGTCATATATAAGCCATTACAGTTTACTAATATCCTAGTCGATGTCCTCAAATGGTTTGTTCTATCCAGTCAGCTGTCAGAAATTATTAAAAATGATCAAAATAGTTCATTAAAAATACACTTAAGTATAATTTTGAGTAATTCAATTTTCTTCTACTTTAAACTTCCACTCCACTATATTTATTTTACAGCTTAACTTTACAGATTAATATTGTACACACTAAATATTGGATTTGTTTATAACACATAACTACGCAACAGAATATAAAATAGCAAAATTAACTCCTCCTGAACCAATTATAACAGTAAAATACTACTGACACATTTATGGATTATAGAATAGTACGGCAAATATTTTACTTTTTACTTTATTTAACAGATTTACTTACAGATTAAAATTTCACATTATTCTTATTATTCTTATTATTCTTATTATTATTAATAATAATAATAATAATAATAATAATAATAATAATAATAATACATAAATGATAATGTAATAAAATATTTAAAATAATCACAATTAAAATATTAAAAATAATATCTATTAAAATATTAAAAATAATATCAATTAAAATATTAAAAAATAATACAAATTAAAATATCAAAAATAATACCAATTAAGGCAAGATACCAGATTAAATAAATATATTTTTTTATAATTATTAAAAAATAAATAAAACTAAGGTGTGTGGGGTAGATTGAAATAGTAAAACATAAACATAACATAACATAAAATAGTAAAATTGGCTCCAATTAAACTAAATAAAACAGTAAAATCACACATTTATACATCAGTAATACTTGATATGATGGAATAACACAAACACTGCAGGACTTTTATTTAAGTTAATTATTTTGAATGCAGGACTTTACTTGTAACTGAGTATTTTTACTGCATTGTATTGATACTGTTATTGAAGCAAAGGAATCTGAATATTTCCTCCGCCTCTCTCTGGCAGATGATTCCTTTTCCATCAAATTCTCCACAGATTTATTTTTCCAGCTCGGCCATCTGCGTGACCCCTCCACTCTGCCGCTCCTCGATCTGACAGCACAGAGTATTCTTACTCTTGTTTCGGCGGTCGGGAGCAGTTTGTCGTAATTAGCCTGAACTCCAATCATCCTCCTGTCCTTCGACCTCTTTGAGTTTCATCTTTTAACGTGCTACTCCTACGACCATCTGCTGCCACGGACTCTGCGTTCAACTTCTCTTCTGATCTTGGCAGATTGAACGTGAAACCGTGTTAAATGAAATGTTCGAGACTCCTCCGCTGGATCCTCGCGTAGATGCATTGATCCTAACATCTGGAACAGCTGGACCGGAGCTCTCTGCTGTTACTGCAAAGCCCCCAGATAGACTTCCAGCATGTATAGTGGTGGAAAGTCACTGAGCATGTTTACTGAATAACTGCACTTCCTTCCTTCCTTTCCTCCTTTCCTTCCTTCCTTCCTTCCTTCCTCCCTCCCTCCTAACATCCTTCCTTCCTTTCCTTCCTCCTTTCCTTCCTTCCTTCCCTCCCTCCTAACATCCGTCCTTCTTTATGTCCTCCGTCCTTCCTTCCTTCCTTCCTTCCTTTGCTTCCTTCCTTTTTCCCTCCCTCCTAACATCCTTCCTTCTTTATTTCCTCCATCCTTCCTTTCCTTTCCTTCCTTCCTTCCTTCGTCTGTCCTTTCTCCCTCTTCCTCCTATCCTTCCATCCTCCCTCTCCCTCCAACCTTCCGTCCTTATTTCCTCCCTTCTTTCCTTCCTTCCTTTTTTCCTCCCTTTTTTCCTCCCTCCTTTCCTTCCTCCCTTCCCTCCCTCCTAACATCCGTCCTTCTTTATTTCCTCCGTCCTTCCTTCCTTCCTTCCTTCCTTTGCTTCCTTCTTTCCTCCCTCCCTCCTAACTTCCTTCCTTCCTTCTTTCCTCCCGCCGTCCTCCCTTCCTTCCTTCCTTTCCTTCCTTCCTCCTTTCCTTTCTTCCTTTTTTCCTCCCTCCTTTCCTTCCTTTTTCCCTCCCTCCTAACAGCCTTCCTTCTTTATTTCCTCCGTCCTTCCTTCCTTCTTCCTTTCTTCCTTCGTCTGTCCTTTCTCCCTCTTCCTCCCATCCTTCCATCCTTCCTCCCTCCAACCTTCCGTCCTTATTTCCTCCCTCCTTTCCTTCCTTCCTTTTTTCCTCTCTTCCTTCCTCCCTTCCTTCTTTCCTCCCTCCTTTCCTTCCTTCCTTTTTTCCTTCCTCCTTTCCTTCCTTTTTCCCTCCCTCCTAACAGCCTTCCTTCTTTATTTCCTCCATCCTTCCTTCCTTTTCTTCCTTCTTCCTTCCTCCCTTCCTTCCTTCTTTCCTCCCTCCCTCCCTCCTACCTTCTTTATTTCCTCTGTCCTTCCTTCCTTCCTTTACTCCCTCCCTCCCTTCCTCCCTCTTCCTTCCTCCCTTCCTTCCTCCCTCCTTTCCTTCCTCCCTTCTTTCCTCCCTCCCTCCCTCCTACCTTCCTTCCTTCTTTATTTCCTCTGTCCTTCCTTCCTCCCTCCTTTCCTTCCTTCTTCCTGCCTTCCTTCCTTGACTCGAGGACAACAGGAGGGTTAAATGTACTAAACAGAACTTTTTCAATCATTTTAGGTAAAAAAATCTAAATGAATCAACACACACTGAACTTTACTGACTCTTTTTTAGCAGTGAACAACATATTTCACCTGTAGCTTCCAGCAGACTATAAGTAAGCATCACACATAACGATAAATACATGTCACATGACCGAATCACGACATTTAAAGTGAGTATTTTACAAAAGATAATAGCCTATTATATAAAATACAACCCTCAAAAAACATACATTTCTTGAGCATTTTCATTGTCTACAACTTTATACATCCACTTTACTACATTTCAGAGTGAAATATTATACTTTTTACTCTACTATATTTATTAGAAGCTATAATGTACCTTTCAGAAGAAGATTTTACATGAAAAACACAACTTAAGATTATAAAATACAATGCCTTTTTTGAAGATTTGACCACAATAATCAACTATAATTACACTTTTGCACTGCATGGTTTGTAATTATTCTGAATTTTACAGTAATTACATGTAATTACTGTGATTAGGGTAGAGCACCATACAGTACTTTAGCCATAAAATGTTGTAGCTTTACAGTATTTTTGTGGTTAACATGAAAACACAATATGTTGCTGTGATATTATTGTGATTTTTGTGAATTTACAGTAATCCCAGGTAACAATTATAGTCTTGTATTGTACATTTTACATTAAAATACTGTATTTTCATGGTAATATTGTGTCTGGTTTGCTGTAGAAACGCAAGTATACCACTGTGGATTTACTGCAATTATAAGCCAGTAATTTACTGTGAAATTACAACGATAATTTTTACAGTGTACACAAAATCAGTGCCAAGTCTGAGGCCTTTATCACATTTAAGGCCCAACGAGGTTAAACGAGCCAATATTCCACCCAAAAAGTAAAGATTAGAGAAAAGTCCCAAACAGGGCAACTAATGTGTGTAGCAGGACTTTGTTTTTTCTTCCTCCCTCTCCCATTAATCATCATTAAATCAATCACTGGTTGGTTGGCAGCAAACTTCCTCCAGTGGAACAAGGAGAAAACTGAGGTTTTGGTTTTAGGTGCTAAAGCCCAGAAAAGCGAGTACCTGGAGTCCAGATCACTAATTAAAAACCCAGGTGTGACCACGAATGGTGTAACCAGCTTTAAGGATCATATTAATAGCATCACCAAGGTTTTCCAACTCAGGAAGATTCCCAGTATCAGTGGCTTTCTTTCTAAATGTGACTCACAGAAACTCATACATGTATTTGTCATGAGCAGACTGGATTACTGCAAGTCTGTCTGTTGGCCTTCCAAAGAAAACCACAGATTATAATTTATCCATAACTCAGCCTGTCAAGTTCCAACAGGACAAAAAGATCAGGCAACGTCATTCCAGTCCTCTGAAACCTTCACTGGCTTCCTGTTTGTTTCCAAAAATTCAAAATCCCCTATTTTGGTTTACAAAGCACTTGTTGGTCTGGCTCCACAGAACATCCCAGACATGCTGTCAGTCTATGACCGCAGCAGGTCTCTCCGGTCACAAGGTGGAAATCTGCTCCGTGTGCCAAAAGCACTTTCAAAGTCTGGCGATACAGCGTTTGCCTGTTTAACTTAGACTCTCAAAATGAAACTCAACTTTAGTATTTTCTGGAATGAACACACCATATTTGTTCGGTTTGTTGGTTTTAATGTAAAGTACTTTTGTATGAGATGCTGCTACACAAATACATTTGAATTGAATTGAATCACATTTATCTGCTGACCATTTGGAGGGGCCCCACCCCTAGGTTGGGAACCACTGGACTAAACTGGCTAACTGTATATAAAGTAGTATAAACTAGCTAACTGTATATAAAGTAGTGTAAACTAGCTAACTGTGTATAAAGTGGTATAAACTAGCTAACTGTATATAAAGTAGTGTAAACTAGCTAACTGTGTATAAAGTAGTATAAACTAGCTAACTGTATATAAAGTAGTGTAAACTAGCTAACTGTATATAAAGTAGTATAAACTAGCTAACCGTATATAAAGTAGTATAAACTAGCTAACTGTATATAAAGTAGTGTAAACTAGCTAACTGTATATAAAGTAGTATAAACTAGCTAACTGTATATAAAGTAGTGTAAACTAGCTAACTGTATATAAAGTAGTATAAACTAGCTAACTGTACATAAAGTAGTATAAACTAGCTAACTGTATATAAAGTAGTATAAACTAGCTAACCGTATATAAAGTAGTATAAACTAGCTAACTGTATATAAAGTAGTGTAAACTAGCTAACTGTATATAAAGTAGTATAAACTAGCTAACTGTATATAAAGTAGTGTAAACTAGCTAACTGTATATAAAGTAGTATAAACTAGCTAACTGTATATAAAGTAGTATAAACTAGCTCCACCTCCAGCACTACAACAGTAACATGCTGCTCTAACACTGATGCTTCACTATTAATAATCTAATGATGTCATATATAATACTATATCACTACTTTTACTGTAATACTGCATACTACATCACTCATAATACTGCAGTACTTTTACTGTAATACTGCATACTACACCACTCATAATACTGCAGTACTTTTACTGTAATACTGCATACTACATCACTCATAATACTGCAGTACTTTTACTTAAGTGTAAGTTGAAATGCAGGACTTCTACTTGTGATGAAATATTTTTAAATTAAGGTGTTGGTACTTGTAAGTAAAAGGTTTGTCATGATGATGTCATATATAATAATACACAGATCAGGTGGTTCATTCTCATTCATTAGTCTTCATATTTATTATTAGGCTATTATTCATGTTTATCATCCAGAACAACTATCACAATGTGAGGAGGAACAGAGGTTTTGAGCTGTGGTGGTTTTGTAGATATGAATTATTTCTTGCTCACTGCTGCCATCTTGTGTTTAAAAATCCGAAAGTCAGTTTTATGTATAACCTATATAAATTCAGTTTTAGTATTTGCTGGGTCTCTCTATAAACTAAGTCAAGGATCAAAGTGTAATTTTGATTTATTGATTGTTTTATCTCTATTATAAAGACTTTTATGAGACTTTCTGCTGCATGTGAACACATTTCAAAGTTATTATGTCTCAGTGTTATTAAATAATTCACTTGATAGCATTTTTTAAGGCTTATAATTTTTTACATTAGGATGTAGATTTGGTCTGGTCAGCTGTTCTCATTATTGAACTGTGTGTTTTGTGTTTGTTGGGGACTTCAAGGACACCAAAGACTGTTATAAAGATCTTTTTTAACTGTACCTTTTCTATTTTATTACAATCATTGTTCCTCATTATTGTACTCCAATCAGTGGTGGATTATAACTAAGTACATTTACTGTACTTTAAATGTAATTACAGTTCACTGAGGTGTGATTTTAAGGATTTTAACAAGATAATTTAACCTTTTTAGATACAATTGCTCATTCAAAATAGACTATTTCATGTACATATATCTGGAGAGTGTGTCAAAGTAAAGGATGTGAGTATTTCTTCTAAAACTGACGATAATAATATAATAATAGGCAAAGCAAGGCAAGGCAGTTTTATTTATATAGCGCATTTCATACACAATGGCAAAAGCAGAAAGACATAAATAAACTGCTAGAATAGAGCATTAAATATAAAATTACAGCATAAAATAATGATTTACTTTAAAATCATTAAAAGGACATAGAGTGGAAATGAAAGATTAAAATGTAAAGTGCTTTAAAAGAGCTCAATCATAAGCACAGGAGAAGAGAAGAGTTTTTAACCTGGATTTAAAAATGATGTAGAAGTATCCAGGACCTGCACTCAAGCAAAGCAGGAAGTAGTAGTATAGTAATAATAGTGTACGTACAGCTGTTAAAACACGATGAATTAAAGGTTATGAACCTGAAGTAAGTAAATGAATATAGTAAAGTATCGACATAGACGTATTTAAAAAAGGGATAAACTATCGATGAGGTAGCTTATCAGTTTTCATAGGCTATCAGCAGGTAGGAGGGTTAAATCTCTATAAATGTTGTTTTTTGAAACCACTGAACCCGCTTCACTCTTTTAAGTTTCACTTTCTTCTAAAAGTGAAAGTAAACTTCAGTCTTAGTGTTTTGGCGTCTCAGCTGCGTTTTCTTCGATGAGCGTCGTAATTCACGATAATCCCGTTAAATCTGAAACCAGCCGGCATCACAGAGGTCTTCAGTGAAAGGTGAGTATTTACAGTTCATGTGTTTAACTCTTGAGTTTCATTACGCGGGCTGATTGTAATGTGTGTTTTTACTGTAAGGCGAAGGTTAGCTAGGCCAAAACATCGATACCAAAGTCTATCCTGAGCGGTTTAAAGTGTTAAACTCTTGACTTGTTGCTCTTAAATACTCGCTGTTTTGCAAAGTTGGACAAAGAACAGCTTGGCAATGGCGGAAAGAATACGTCGATCCTTTACTCAGGGGCGGATGTAGTGATTTGGGGCTCGGGGTAAAGGATCTTGGTTTGTATTCAACCTGTTCTCTTAAAGGACCAGTGTGTAATCACCTGAAAGTAACAACCATACCAGTCAAGGAGCCGAAAATGAACGTTAAACCTGTTTTTCTTACTGTAATGATTCCTTCTGTTCATACTGACCATTAGAAGATCCCTTCATAATGTATTTACAATGGAAGTGAATGAGGACTAAATCCACAGTCCTCCTTCTGTGTAATAATGTATTTAAAAGTTGATGTGAAGCTAATATGAAGCTTCAGCGTCCAAATGAATCAAATCTTCATCTTCTATGTTTCAACGTTAGTGTTTTTAGTAGCAAAGTCTTTTTGTTACTATACTTCCACCACAGCTCAACAGGAAACACTAAGAGGGAATCTGATGCTAAAAAGACTGTAAATGTGTCAGATATCACTTGATATGACTAACTCACACTGCTGAAGCTGAATTTTAAATGACTGTGTGGAAACATTGTGGATTTTGTCCTCCATCACTTTACATTGAAAGCACATATGAAGGAGATGGTAAATGGACAGTAGTTATTTAGCACTTTTCTAGTCTTTATGACCACTCACAGCACTCATTGACCTTTTCACACACTGATGGTAGGAGCTACCACACAGGAGGAGACTAACCATTCATACACAGTTGGCGCAGCAAATTGGGGTTAAGTATCTTGCCCTGGCTCTGGAATCGAACCGCCAGTCTTCCAATTGGTGGACGACTAGACCACTCTACCTCCTGAGTCACAGCCGCCCCATGTTAAAGATCTTTTAATAGTCAGTATGAACCGGAGGAATAAAAACATCTTTCACTGTTCGTACAGACACTTGACTGCTGGTCACGCTTGAAATACTGTGAACTTGTCCTTTAATGCTCTGTCTCTGAATCCTCCAGAGATGGCCGGCTCACGTCACAACAACAGTGATCAGATGAGAGACCTTATGCAATTTGATGATGCCTCCGAAAACGGTAAAAAGGAAATCAAAAAGGATGAGAAAGACAACAACAGCAAAGAAAACACAAGAGAAGCCACCTGCTCCTCCTCCTCCTCTTCCTCCTCTTCCTCCTCCAAACCTTCTGGTAACGGGGATGTGAAGGGTTCACCTGGAGAACGGGACGAACCAGGGCCATCACAGGAGCAGGACGGTGCTTCTTCATCATCATCGTCATCATCGTCGTCATCATCGTCGTCATCATCATCATCATGTTGTGAGCTGAAAGATCTGAAGCGATTTCGGCAGTTTCACACCAAGCTGGGTCCACTGACCTACAGCAAGACACACACTGTCCTCATAGATGTAAGAATCTGTCCTTTCCAGTTCTGTCTGTACTCAAGTACTGTGCTCAAGTACCATTTTAAAGTACTTGTTGTACCTTACTTAAGTATTTCCATTAGATGCTATTTAATGCTTCTACTCAACCACATTCATCTGAGAGGTATAATAGAGGTGGGAGAAGTACTCTTCATCTAGATAAAAGTACCGATACAATAATGTAAAAATGCTCCATTACAAGTAAATGTAATGCTAAATACTTATTAATTAGTTGTTTAGTCTATAATATCTGTAATACTGCATACTACATCACTCATAATACTGCAGTACTGTAATACTGCATACTACATCACTCATAATACTGCAGTACTGTTACTGTAATACTGCATACTACATCACTCATAATACTGCAGTACTTTTACTGTAATACTGCATACTACATCACTATAATACTGCAGTACTTTTACTGTAATACTGCATACTACATCACTCATAATACTGCAGTACTTTTACTGTAATACTGCATACTACATCACTATAATACTGCAGTACTTTTACTGTAATACTGCATACTACATCACTCATAATACTGCAGTACTTTTACTGTAATACTGCATACTACATCACTATAATACTGCAGTACTTTTACTGTAATACTGTATACTACATCACTCATAATACTACAGTACTTTTACTGTAATACTGCATACTACATCACTCATAATACTGCAGTACTTTTACTGTAATACTGCATACTACATCACTATAATACTGCAGTACTTTTACTGTAATACTGTATACTACATCACTCATAATACTGCAGTACTTTTACTGTAATACTGCATACTACATCACTATAATACTGCAGTACTTTTACTGTAATACTGCATACTACATCACTCATAATACTGCAGTACTTTTACTGTAATACTGCATACTACATCACTCATAATACTGCAGTACTATTACTGTAATACTGCATACTACATCACTCTGTACACCACTTGTAATGGAGTATTTTTAAATGAAGGTGTTGGTACTTTTAACCTACACAGACATTACATAATTGTAAAAAAGCAGTTGTTGAATATAACTATTGATTTATTTATTTTTTACCCAGGTGCCTAATTTTAACCGTGACAAAAAAGTTCTGGCCCAGACGGGGAGAGACATTTGGAACAGTAACCTCGTGAAGATGCCAGATTCCTCTCACAGTCTGATGACGGCCAAGGGTGGATTCTTCCAGGTGTGTTTGAGGCCATGTACAAATATTCCTTTTACAGGATAGATAGTTAGAAAGTAATGTAACTTATTACATTTGATTACTTTTCAAATTTTCTAACCAGTGTTTTTAGCTGTTAGGGTAAGTGTTCCCATTAAGCACCAAAATCTAAGCTCAGCTGTGTTGTCATGGATACTGACATGATTTATAAGGGAGATCATTTCTTATAAAGCAACATTTATCTCTCATTGTAAAATGTATTCATTAGTTCATGTAGATTTTAGAATATAAAATAAAGATATTTGATGAATAAAGTGGGTTTAATTGGTACTGTGACTCCATTTAAGCCCACATCATGATTTATTTACTAAATATAATAAAAAATATTGATTTCAAAGAATTAAAAACAGTAATATATGTATTCAGTAACATGTTAAATATTAAAACATGAGGAAAAAACCCTCCTGAGTAAAATCTTAAAGGTCTATCAGATCAGATTGTGTTCTATGGTTGCTATAGATACAGGTTGTGTTCTATGGTTGCTATGGATACAGGTTGTGTTCTATGGTTGCTATAGATACAGGTTGTGTTCTATGGTTGCTATAGAATTAAAAACAGTAATATATGTATTCAGTAACATGTTAAATATTAAAAAATGAGGAAAAAACCCTCCTGAGTAAAATCTTAAAGGTCTGACTTCAGATGTAACCTTCTTTATAATCATGAACATTTTCATCAGTAACTGTAAATAATGAAAACAGAGCTAAAAGAGAGTGAATATCGGACTTAACATTCAGCAGATGGACAGAAACATGACTCCTAATGAATAATAATGTTGATCAGTAACTGTTGGATGTAGAAATAAGTTCAACATACCAATTTAGCTTTTAAATTTGTTGTGTCAGTGTTCACTTTTTATTTCTACTGCCCCCAAGTGGCCAAAAAACGTCATTGCAGATTTAAAGTGACTGAGAAGATTTTTACTGAATGAATTTTCTCCTGTGGTAGCAATCCTCCCTAGTGCAGAGGTGGCAAGTGATCGGCTATCATCTGGGTCCTCTGGCCAAGAAAGCATCATTGGACGTGGACGATGTGGCAGTATGTTAACACCTATGGATAATATCTCATTTATACATTATTAATCTGTGTTGTTGTCTAATCTGCCTCTAAGAAATGTGAAATATTCAACATTACTCTTTCAAACACTCCCTTTCACTAGGAAGCTATCATCAAATATAACCAGAAGTATAAAGACAAGTGGACTTTTGATGCCCTCTACTCTTTTGTTAAGGTCAGTGTTCATTTAAATAATTGAATCTTCAGCATTGTGATGCCTTCTAGTAATTTATTTATTTATTTATTTATTTATAATCCTTTCCAGGTTGTCCCGAAAACAGAAAACTACTACCCCAGGCTGTTCCCTAAGATCATAGATTTGGCCCTGAAGCTGCCGCACATTCTGAGGAAGGTATGAAACTTATTGGAGCGAGTGAACATAGCGTTTATTCATGGGTCAATGAGGAGTTTTTGTGTCTATGTAGTTTAGTTTAAATTTAAAGGGTTAAAATATGAAAAACGTATGAATAACTTGCACACATTCTTTTTTGTGGACCCAGCATCAAATTTCTGCTTTTAATCCATTTTGAGAGAATGTATTACAGGATTATGGCAAACATGTCTAAGTGGTGTAACTTTGTACCCAATAATTCAACTTGCTTAAAGACAGTAAATAGTCAATAAAACATCATATCAACTAGTTTGGCATGATCTTACATTATAACTTATATATAGTTGTAAACAAGCAGAGCCGTGTTGGACTCACTAAAACCAGCGTTTTTTGCTCTCAAGTACAACTTTTCATCACAAAACTTCGAAGGTAAAACAGAATATCTGTTAGTCGCTGTAAATAAGTGGTTGTTTACCTTTGTATTCTTTGGCTGCTGGTTCACTGAGTTTTTAGCGCAATAATAGTGGTACTGTTGAACTCGCCAGGGTCTTAGCTTTCATATGAGATGCTATTTGTTTGTGTACCATGAAGTATCAAAACGGTAGCAATGGAAATGTGGAGAGTGGGTTGACTTTCTGACGCTATTCGGATTTTGATATTTGATCATTAACCTCTTAACGCACGCTGTTCCGTTCACGGGACGGGACGGATGTTAGGAGGTAGCCACACGTTCTTCTGAATGTTTTAAACACCAACCCTGAAACATATATACTCATGCCGTACATCGTTGGAAAGCTTAGATTGTCCTGATTCATTCAAGACCACTCACAACTTATATGGTTGCTCACAGCCGTAATAGTATTAGCGATTAGCTCGGCTAGCCCCTGAGCTAAGTAAGAAAAGCTATAATGCTACATACCTTCAAAGTCTTCCCTTTATCCACAACGATCATCTTATGACTCAGGACTTTCTGTACAGCTCGCCAAGTATCCATTCTTGTGAAATATGAAATCCGTTTCCATAAAACCGGAATACTTTCCTCAATATGTCAACATGTATTTAGTCCAACACGCAATGTAATAACACAAATAACAAACCATATACGGTCCGTTTACGTCATTTCCTGACCTGCGCGTCCATCTCAGAGTACACGTGACTAGATGTTTACTTTTTTTTTTTTTTTTTTTTTTTGTGACTAGATGTTTACGACCGCGAGCCTCTCCTGCTTCTGACGACACCACACACAAGCCAATCGGTGTTTAGGATTAGGCAGTACATGCAGAGACATTGCTGCTACTCCCACTGGCGTTATAATGTAATGTACCTCGGTGGTTTCAAGTCAGTTACAGCGAGGGTATGTTCGCTTCCTGTTTTCAAAATAAAAGCACCAACTCTATCGTTATGGTTTTCTTAATAATAAAAGGCAACGGGTGTTTTATTTTGTGAAAATGACCGGAAGTGCGTTACTCGCTACAGCTAACTTGAGTGGCTCCGAATTCGCAGGAAGAAAACTTTAAGCAGATGTTATTTGGACAAATTAGCGTCACATTGTGGATCTAAAGGGCTACTTTACTTTCTCGCCTACAAAGGTTAGACATGTGGATAAAGTGGTATATTTACAGAGTTAGAGCTAAAATAAAATCCGGCACCGGACCTGGCAACCCGACTGCTGGAATTACTTTTTGGTTGTTGCGACTACGATCTCGAGACATTAGATGGCGTTGTTCTGCTCATTCTACATATTCTACCTTTAAATAAAGCTAATGGAATACTATTGTTCTAAATATTACATTTCATCTGGGTAACCATGGAGATCAGGAAACATTTAGTCATTATTAGTATAAGTCCACTTAAATACACTGTAGGTGATAAAATATTTAATATGTATCATTCTTTTGTGGTTACACCATTTGACATTTTCAGGAGCATTCAGTCTTACTTTTGGTAAAAAATGGTGCAAATGTCATTTCAAATGATATAAAACCAACAAAAATACTAAATGTACATTTTAACAAACCTGATGCTGCTTTTAAAGATATTTTTAACATATTTTTGAATCTTGCCAACCCTTATTTATCACTGACCCTCATATCGTTTCTACGTTCTCAGGTCATCCCGCTGCTTCAAGGAGGACAAACTGCATCCATCACTCTGTCTCAACTTCAGATAGCGTGTCTGCTAGCTAACGCCTTTTTCTGCACCTTCCCTCACCGCAACACCTCCACTCCCAAATCAGAGTACCACAACTACCCCACCATTAACTTCAGCAGGTTTGGGCGACAGATTACAACCCGTTAATACTCTCTGCATCGTGTGCTCTTGGATGTGAGTTTAATTCTGATTGTCGTTCTGCATGCAGTCTGTTCTGGAGCTGGTCAGACAGGAAGAAGGAGAAGCTGAGGGCCATCATGCATTACTTCAAAGTGGTAACAGATGAGAGTAAGTCACTGCTAACCCTCTCCTCTCTTTCCTGTGATTTGGTTGCATCAGTGTAAATCTGTGACTGTGGTCGATATCGTTGCAGAAACTAAACCAAAAGGAGGACTGGTGACGTTTGAGAGGAGATGCCTGAGTGACACAGACATACCTGACTGGAGAAGGTAATAATGACCCCGGTGTTATGTCCCAACTGGTTTCCAATTTAACCGGTTTCCTTACCGAACAGCTACAGCTGTGTTGCGCTTCTGTCAGCAGATTCGTCACAAAGTCACAAATATACAACCAACATATTACTGGAGATTTTTAAGTCGCAGTTATATAGTGCTCACTTCCAGAAACAATATTAGCTGCAGTAGATTCATTGTATGAGCCCTTTTCTCCCTTTCCCAGCAGGCCGTGCTCCATTGCACATTGTAAGAACAAACTAATAAAATCATTTTTAAATATACAACCATGGAAGTTGTAGAATACTAAAATAGGGGTCGATTTTGGGGTGCTTTCATAATACTAGTTTGATTATTTGGTCCACACCAGGCAGTAATATTGTTAGTATGTAGCATACAGGCTACAGTGTGGTCCGGGTTCACACCTGCAAACGAATCAAGATTGGTCCGATTGACGTTCCCTCATCTTCCGGTAGGGCGGCATTTGGTGTGGAGTCTAGCGGGCCGAGACCTCCTCTTTTTGGAGGTCTCGGTCCGCTTGATTCAGAAGAAGATTGATGCTTTCACACCAACGAAAATGAACCGAACTAAGAGCTTTTGGTCCGAATGGATTGTGTAGTTGGTGCAAAAGCGCACTAAGTTGCAAAATTGGAAGTGATAAGAAAGAACTGGACCACAAGAGTGACTATGACTGAGAAATACACAGCAAGAAAGCAATATAAATACATCATGGATTACATCATTGTCACCCGTGTACATTGCATGATTGAATATTGACCGGCTCATGATAGTAGAGGGAGGGACGCACACTCGCTTGTGACGGCCGGTCTGCAGAGTATTCAAAACGTCATCGGCCGGCCTACCGGGAATTGTCCCGTCTCTCCCCATGCCCCCCCCCCCCCCCGCCTTTGGCTTGTTACTGTAAAAGTTATAACCATATACACACACACATACACATATATATATATATATATATATATATATCATCTAACCTGATGATGTTTCCAATATCATGTCAAAATGACGAAGGCTAACATGGTTTTGTTAAGCACAGAAATTGACAGAAATTTTGAACTTCTCAACTCAGAAACTCCAGGAGATACAGGAGTCTGAAGGAGAAGTTATTCAGGCAGCACCTTGTCCCTCGCCAAAACATTGCTATAAGACTGTTTACTTTAGCACTGTCTCTATGGCAACAAACAATCATAAAGCCAGGACAGCCCGACCTGAGGAAGTACAGCTGATGTGAATGTCATTAGTTTTGCAGATATGGTCATACACTAAAGTACTGGACAATTTAAAGTTTGATTAGATGGTGCTGATGAAAAATGAAAGGATGATTACAGTTCATCTTGACAGGAGCATGAGTTCTTCTTTATACTGCGATATTAATTAAACCCCGGCACTAAAAAAAGAATAGTGTGAATGACTCTCCTCTGAATCTTTTCTGTTGTTGTGTGCGTATTGTAGCAGTGAAGAGACGATGCGTAAACTTTACGTGTCATCGAAAGGCGACATCGAGACCGATGGAACGGGCATGTTACAGGTAAGAACTGAGCCGAAGCTACGATGATCAGCTGCTTCAGTCCAGAGTTTGGGACTTCTGACTCTTCTTGTGTGTGCAGGTGGATTTTGCCTCCAGCTGGATCGGTGGAGGTGTGCTGGGCTCCGGTCTGGTGCAGGAAGAAATCCTCTTCCTCATAAACCCTGAGCTGATCGTTTCTCGCCTCTTCACTGAGAAACTCGGAGACAGAGAGTGTCTGATCATTACAGGTTGAGATGAAATGATTGATTAATGGATAAGTCAATGCATTGAATGTTTAAAGACCGTGTAAAGTGAATTCAGACATTTTCTTCTAAACACATTAAATAGGTCATAAATGTATTTCTAAAAAACATTTCAACCATTTAGATTTGAATTGTGGAGCTAGGCTTCACAAACTGTGTTTCAACATTTCTGTGTTCAGGATTTAGTGATTAGCATAAACCCGCCCCTGCTGCTGTAGAGGTATAAATACATTCAGCACACACTACTACTACTACAGCCTATAGTTAGCCAGTTAGCCGAGTTAGCCACCAAGCTAGCAGCTGAGTTAGCAATAGAAAGCTCCCAGACGTCCATGTTTCTGGTAGAGGTGGTGACTTTGATTGACAGGTGACAATTGGTAGGGGACGGGGCTTCAGCGAACTCGGTGGCCATGCCCACAGTGTTTGGGAGCAGAGAAAGAGGCTGATTTTTACACAACTTTGAAGCCTAATTTCATATATTTGGCGATTTTTTTAATCATTCAAATTTGGCAGGGTGGTTAACAACACACTTTTCTGTGGTATGTCAAACTCAGAACACATATTTATTCTTACTTTACACAGACTTTACATAACTGCTTAATTAACCAAAATTAAGTTATTCATTAAGAAGAAATATCCGATGTGCCGTAACCCTCCGTTATTGTCCAAAAACTATTAAAAACACGGCAAATGAGTCCTGATGATGATGATGCTCCTTCATCACCATGAACACACAGACTGACTATAGTTTATTTTGACTCAATCACACACACACAATCCTGCTGCCAGAAATACTCACTAGAGCACCAAATGTGGATTCATCCGCCGCTGAAAATAGTCCCCAAAAAATACACTATTTTCCCTTTTTTGAGTAAAACAACCAGCTGTGGGAATCATTGGGATTGGAGTTGAGAGACACAGAGTAAGGATGTCAGAAAATGGTTGGTTTTGGTCTTTTTATGGGGTTTACTATTCTTAAGAAGAATATAAAAAGACAGCAGCTTTACTGTGTAATATCTCTGTCTTTCAGGCTCTCAGCAGTACAGCAGTTACAGCGGCTATGGTGACAGCTTTGAGTGGACCGGCCCTCATGAAGACAAACTCCAAAGGTACGCATATGCTCTTTATATGCGTGTATTTTATGATTGAAGTTATGTATTGTGGTTCTCGGAGATGTGATTTGTGATTTGGGTCCTTTCAGGGATGACTGGGCTCGGCTGCAGCGGCAGATCCTCGCCATCGACGCTCAACACTACAAAAACAGAAGAGAGCAGTTTAAAATGATCAACGTTACACGGGAGCTGAACAAGGTGAGGATCTTCTTTGTGTGTTTCTTCTACAATAATTCTCAATTTTATCAAGTTTGTTATAATAAAGTAAAATGTAAAAAGCTTAAGAAATAAGACAGTTTTGAAAATGCATTTTATGTGTATTAAATGAACATATAAAAAGGAAATGTGGGAAATGTGAATCATTCTCTGGTCCTGTTTCTATCCTGGGGTCGGCTCGTGTTAGCAGCCGTCTTGATAAGATTGGCTGCATCCTGAGTTAACCGAGGTCAGGTGGAGATATGAGGTGCTTTGTGCAGACAGTCAGACTGGTTTCCTCTTAGAGTAGATATCAAGTGACCCGTGTGCAGACTACATGACTTCAGTTAACTTTAATCAGCATAGCGGCGTGGTTATGGTTGTTAGAAGTGTTTTGTTTTGATGTGCTGAGGCTCTGGTGAAGACTGGGGACTGTGACTATTAACTCAGAAAAGACACTTGGTAGTAGTTGTAATTGACTGTGTCTAATTTGTTAGGAGGTCAGAGAGGGTTTAGCAGCGTTGGTTGGTTTATGTGGTTTATGTACTTTATGTACTTTATGACATCTAGTAAAAACTGTCTACTACATAGTTTATAATAGTCACTAGAAGCAGAGATGAGTGACCTTATTTGGAGGTAGTAATGGTGAAGTGTTTAAATACTCCACAGACTGGTGTTTATATCTTATTTCATCTAAACTGTCGGTGAGCTTTTATACTTTATACAACAAATCATCTGCAAATTAACAATCTGCACATCTGGGACATTTATTGAAAATAGCACAAGTTGCAAATACTAAAAATTCAAAATCATGGGTCCATAGTTGTTCCGAGTCTTCTGTCACGGTTTGTGGAGCAGGTGGACCCAAATGCAGACTGCAGGCTGACAGAGTCTGGATAATGCATTTTAGAAACTCAGAAATAACCACATGGTGAATGAACACAGGCACAATAACACAGAGACTCAGACCAAGACTGAACTGAAAACCAAAACCTATATAGACATGATGAGGTAATAACTAAACAGGACACAGGTGAGTGAAACAAGACAGGTGAAACACATGAGGCAATCAACCAAGGCAGGAGAAACACAGGAAGTAACACTAACAAAATACACAAGGAGAGAATATCCTTTCAAAATAAAACACGAACTTTGGTGATCTTTTATACTTTCTACAACAAATCATCTGCAAATCTGGGACATTTATTGAAAATAGCAAAAGTAGCAAATACTCACTACAAACCTAATATACACATTCAAAATCATATGCAATTTCTCAGCTTTAACTTTTTATTGTATATTATTCATTCTGCATGACTGAATATATTGCATCAGAGCATATATTCAACTCATGCAGAACGTCTGGAGTATTTTCTGCTATAATGTGATTGTGTGAATTGATTAGTCAATAGACAGAAAATTTACAAGCAGCAATTGTGATTTTGAGTTTTTCATTTTGAGTCATTTTCTAAGAAATAATTGGACAAAACAAAACACTTTTTTGGGTTTTGGGGAAACATTGATGGTCATATACATACAACAATCACATAATCAAGGAATTAATCATCAGGTTAAACTGTAATGAAATAATTGATCTTTGCAGTCCTAGTATTGTTTTGTGAGTGCAATTAAATGAAATGGTTGTTTTTACATGATGTTATTGTGTGCTTGAAGGCATACTGTGGATTTAAAAGTAGTGGACCCAACGAGCCGGACATCGCCACAGGGAAATGGGGCTGTGGAGCCTTCAATGGAGACCCACATCTCAAAGGTTTAACTCTTCTTCTTCTTCTTCTTCTTCCATACATCTGTTCATCTACGTCACTGAAACACCACCGAAGGAGAAATAATCTATTATTTAATAATCTAAGCAACACTTTACTTTTTTTTTACCTGTGCAGCCGTGATCCAGCTGATGGCAGCAGCAAAGGCCAACAGAGGAATGGCCTTCTTTACGTTTGGGGATGAACACCTGGAGCAAGGCCTGAAGCAGATCCACCACCTGCTGGTCAAAGAGAAGACGACGGTCGGTGAGTATCAAACAGAAACGAAACAGGACAACTTTGGTTTGATTAAAGAGACTTTTACCTTTTTACCTCGCTGCTGTCACCAAGTGCTTGCTCATGTTGGGTCTCTTTGAATTCAATTGGGAAGGGAGGGAGGAAAGAAGGAAGGAAGGAAGGAAAGGAGTAAGGAGGGAGGGAGGGAGGAAGGAAGGAAGGAGTAAGGCGGGAGGGAGGAAGGAAGGAAGGAGTAAGGAGGGAGGGAGGAAGGAAGGAAGGAAGGAAGGAAAGGAGGGAGGGAGGGAGGAAAGGAAGAAGGAGGAAGAAGGAAGGAAGGAAAGAAAGGAGGAAAAGAGGAAGGAAGTAAGGAGAGAAGGAAGGCAGGAAAGGAGGAAAAGAGAAAGGAAGGAAGGAAAGAAAGGAAAGGAGTAAGGAGGCAGGGAGGGAGGAAGGAAAGAAGTAAGGAGGGAGGAGGGAGGGAAAGGAGTAAGGAGGGAGGGAGGAGGGAGGGAGGGAGGAAAGAAGGAAGGAAGGAAGGAAGTGAGGAAAGAAGTATGGAAAGAGGAGGGAGCAACGAAAGAGGAAGGAAGGAAGGAAGGAACAGTCAAAAGACGACAGGAAGGTTAAAGATAACTTTTGTTGTGATTTGATGCTTTATAAATAAAGATTGATTGATTGATATTCAAACTTCCTTCACAGGGAAGCTGTACGGACTTCTGGAGGACTTCTGTGCCGTTCAGAAGGCCTCCGGTGGATCAGGCACGGATCTGTTTGAGTTCATCAGGAACACTTTGGGACATTCAAAGAGTCAACTGTGAGGACCGAAAAAGGTCCATGAAATGAAACATAGGAATGTTTAAATCACAGAAATGAAGAAGAAGCTGCTTAATCGTCTTATTCTATACAGGGAGCGGGACAAATGTTCACAGCTGGGATTAAAGGAGAGGTTCACTATGTTTTTTTAAGTCTTATCTTCAACCAGCAATCAGGTTTCCATATAAACACTGACAGAGGCTTTCCTCCTCTCTCTAATCATTCCTCCTTTTTAACCCTTACATACTGTTTGCCAGAAATGTGATGACCTAATGTGACCCAGAATATGCAAAAAAGGAAATAATTCAACATTTTTGTTGAGTGTTTGACCCAAAAATACTGTTTATTCACATTTTTATATAATTAATTGAAATGATATAATGTTGGACCAATATATGATATGATTGTGATGAAGAATACACTCTTTCTGCTCTATTATATATAGAGATATAAGGAGGATATTGTGAAATGACTATGACTATGAGCAGTATATAAGGGTTAAATAAAGGCTTTTCTGTTTGCCTCTTCCTTCTGTTAAATCAAAATTGAGGCTTTTTGGTTAAAATATTAAGTACTGTAACTTTTTTTTTTGGTTTTGATTTGTGTTTTGAGGAGATCTGGAAAAACACTTTGATGTGTAAAATCAGTAGAATTCACCTTTAATGCACTTTTTCTGACCTGTAATTGTAATAATGGATAATATTGTATTTCTATCGTTTATGCCTCATCTTTGATTGATGTTCAGTTGTAGAAATATCTTCACTTATCTAAAAAATACACACAAAAAACACACTTCCTGCTCTTTTTTTATGATTATTATAAATACTTGAAGGAAACTTATATGGCTTATATGAAAAAAAAAGCACATCAATAAGACAAAAAGGTGAAATGCAAATGTACAAAAATGACACTGTAAAGTTATAAAGAGTAATGATGATTATTGTTCCAAGTCAAATGTTTTTTGTTTTTTTTTACAGCAGAGCATTTCTATGTCTATTTTCTTTTGGATAATTAAATGTATATTTTTAATAGATATCTCCACAATATTTGATAGAAGTATGAGCCTGTGATGTTTTACAGAGGATGATGATTAAACAATAACATCTAAAACTGTAAGGCAAATATTCATTCTTATGTCTCATGTACAGATGTGAACAATGAATAAACTGCAGTTAAAAAAGAGGTGCACTTCATACAATAGCTTTCAAAAAATTGCTAATCTAATAAATAAATAAATCTGTAGCAAGTACATGTCCATATAATATTACAATATGTTAAAAATAAATACAACTATAAGTCTCAGTCTCTCATAAATCAGAATGCCTTAAAATCATGTTGATGAAACGTTATTCCTTCATTATCAATATGAAGTAAAATGGACCCACTGTCACCATTCTTTCTTATTTTTTTGCAAATAACATGAAATTAGACTCTTTTTGCCATTTAATGCCAATTATTTGTTTGAAACTATTAAATAATTCAGAAGATCCTGATTTAGTTCTTTAACCCTCCTGTCGTCCTCCCGGGTTAAACTGACCCAATCTGTTTTGACAGTTCCTTCCTTCCTTCCTTCCTTCCTTCTTGCCTTCCTTCCTTTCTTCTTTCCTTTCCTTTCCTCCCTTCCTTCCTCTCTCCTTTCCTTCCTCCCTTCCTTCTTTCCTTTCCTCCCTTTCTTCCTCCCTCCTTTCCTTCCTTTCTTTCTTCCTTCTCTCCTCCCATCCTTCCTCCTTGCCTCCTCCCATCCATTCTTCCTTCCTTTCTTCCTTTCCTTCCTCCCTTCAATCTTTCCTTTCCTCCCTTCCTTCCTCTCCTCCTTCATTCCTTTTCTCCTTTCCTTCCTTCTTCCCCCCTTCCTGACTCAAGGACAACAGGAGGGTTAATGTGAATCTCTATTTGAGATGGAAAGGTTGGTGTCGTCTGCATAGAGTGAGATAATTTATATATTTCTATTAGTAAATGTCCTAATATGGATCCTTGTGGTACATCATACTGGATTATTTCTTCTTTTTTTGACTCCTGACCTTTGATACAACATGTTTCCGTTTAAGAGCAGTAAAGGGTTAAAAGCATTGGCTGTATAAAAGAAATGGACATAACATCCGTGACGTCACCCATTGGTTTGTGGACTGCTGCTCGGAAGCCAATAGTTTCTAATCTAGGCAGCGCCATCTTGAAAATTTCAGGTGCATTCTGGGAAAAAATGAACACGGATTCTACTTATATGGGCATGAGGCGGAGTCATGAACGTACGTACGTAAAGCATTTCTTACCAGAGTGTCTTAACTGGGAATCAATCACGGCTCTGCTGCAACTCCCACACTCCAAAATGGTCCTTTGGTGGAGCTGAGGCTCGCTTGGCTGCACCTGGGTGTTTAGCGTGGAGGTGCTAACTCAAACTCCACATACTCCGGTGGTAGTTAAACGAGAAGTGTTTTAAAGTTAAACAAGCCGTTCAAAAGTCCAGTAGCTAGAGGAGCCGTCTACGGGTGAGTAGAAGGGACAAAAAGGCTTGCAACATTAAAATGCGATTTTAAAAAATGTACGCGTTATGGATTGCATTAATCTAATCGCGATTAACGCATTAACGCTGACAGCCCTAATAATAATCATTAACAACTTTATCAGATGTGTTATTAGATAAAATTAAAAACTCCAGCATCATCATCATGTGCAACAGGAACTATAATCTTTATTTTCTGTAAACAATAAAACAATACAACACTATATGAAAATAAATACATTCTTCCAATTCTGAGGAGCTGAGGAATCTCATCATCTTCATCTTCATCATCATCATCGTCATCATCATCATCATCATCACGTCTTTACATAAGTAACGACCACTGCATGGTGTGATTTCATTTTAATTTCAAGTAATCTGTTACACATTTGGCACAAACTGAGACGTGGACGTAGATGCAGCAGGACGGTGCGTGAGTGTGAGTCTGTGTGTGTGTGAAGGTCTGAAACGGTTGGTCTCTCTCTCTCTGAATACGTGTAGATAACAACTCCGGGTCACTTTAACGCGACTGTTGATTAAAAAAAAAAAAAAAAGTGTAGAAATATGTTGATCTGGTTTTTTATTGAATTTTTATTGTCACTAAGAATATTAAAAAAGAGCTTTAAAATATCCATACTATTCCTAATTTCAACCACTCAGCGATTTTAACTCAAACCAAATATTTAAAATTAAATGAGATTTTTTTTCTTCCTCTCATCAATATCAGGTTATGATAAGGCTGCTCAATTAATTAATTTAATTTGTGATTATGATTTAGGGGCCAAACAATCTCAAAAGTAATAAAATCGAGGGGAAACGATTTTTAAAAATAATGAGATAGCGCTCAATAACAAAGGTTTTATTTTGAAAAGCTTAGACAGGAAGTGGCTGCAGTTGCGTTACTTTGACAGAAGCTGAAACACACAGCAAAATGTTTTAACTGTAAATAAAAGTGCAGAGTTTCCAGCCTGCGTCAGATGATGCTGAGTTTACTGACAAGTTATCAAAAACCAGGAAGTGATGTGTGAACTGTCGTCATGGTAACCAGCTCAGCTCTAATATTTTCACAGCTCAGCTCGCACATTTTCTGCTGTGTGTTGCGTTAAGCGGCAGATAAAAGGCTGCTGCTGGGAGAGAAAATTAATTAATTAAGCTGAATGTCCAATCAATGCAGCATGTTTCTAAAGTTTAAAAAATAGTTTTAATAATCGTGATTTCAATTTTGACCCAAATAATCGTGATTATGATTTTTTTCCATAATCGAGCAGCCTTAGGTTATAATGCTTTGCAGGTTGCTGATTATATTATATTATGTGGTCAATATCACTATTTTAAGAAATTTTGTTTGATATAAACATTCAAAACCAGTTTTAAAAGAAAAGTGACATTTTTGGAAAGATACCTATCTGAATTAAATGAGAATAGCATGGTTAGCTTAGCATAAAGACCAGAAGCATGAAGGAAGCAGCTAGCCTAGCTCTGCCTATATTTACTTTTAACAATCATCCTACCAGCACCTCTACAGCCCACTAAAGTAAAGACCTAAGACATTAAACTTCGGGGACTCAGTATAAAGTCACATATGACTTTTTTTTCTCTAAGATTTAAAACCACAGTCCTGTCATATAGGAAGAGTTTCTCATTTCTAAACAGCGTCCACGTCAATATTCAAGTCATAACTGCAGCTGGGAAACTGTGATTATCCTAAAAGCTCTGATATATTCGAGTCGGCACTTAACAAAATTAAAGTGCCTGAAGACTAAGCAACAATAAACTTGTCAGGTCAAACAAAGTCATGTCCAGTCCAGGGAGGAAGGATGCAACATGTCAATGAGAAAACCAGAATCAGTACTGTCAGGGCACTTATCCCTATTTTAGCCAAAACGGAAGAAGGAAGGAAGGAATGAAGGAAGGAAAGGAAGGAAATGAGGAAGGAGGGAGGAAAGAAGGAACAGTCAAAACAGACGGGGGTCAATTTGACCCGGGAGGATGGCAGGAAGGTTAATCTCATCTAGACTTTCCAAATGACATCAGACTGACTGTTTGTGTAATTACTGTCATTGCCACTAGGGGGAGAACAATGTGCTGTACTCCAGCTTCAATGCTTATCATATCATTTTTCTCAATCCACAGTATTTCAAACCCTCATACGACTTACTCAGTTATCATTTAGCCTTCCTGAGTTGTCAGATGAACGAGGTCCTTGAACGCAACATGCTAACTAACATGCTAATTAGTGAACTTCAGAGGTGCTTGTAGGTGTTTAATTGTAATTATCAAAGTGATTGCATACAGTATTTTATTAGTAATCTGGATTTTCAGAGTAAAGCAACTTACTGTCTAAAAAGCAAATTAAACCTAAAAGCTAAAACTCTTTGTATTAAAAAATTACTTTCATATAAATTCATACATTCAATGCATTTTTTTTAATACATATTTTATTCGTAACTAATTGAACTTGAGGTCTACATGCTAACAGAGTCGGAAGTCATTGTGCGTATTTCACCTGTTAACAGGCCTGATATGTGGAGGTTAAAAACACGTCAATGCAAAAAGGTTGTAGGCAAACGGGGGGGGGGGGGGGGGGGGGGGCTGTTTGCTGCACTGATGTCTCGCTGCGTGTGTGTGTGTGTGTGTGTGTGTGTGTGTGTGTGTGTGTGTGTGTGTGTGTGTGTGTGATGAGAGGATGGAGGAGCAGAAGAAGACTTGTTAGAGTTTTCCTGAGAACGCGTCCAGACCGAATGCGTTGTCCAGTAAACGCTGCAGCTCCGTGAGGTGAGTCTGTTTGTTCCCAGTGGCTGGAGCTGAGGCAGGCTCACGGCCAGCGTACCTGCACACACACACACACACACACACACACACACACACACACACAGAGAAACACACACACACACACACACACACACACACACACACAGACAGAGAAACACACACACACAGAGAAACACACAGAGAGAGAAACACACACACACACACACACAGACAGAGAAACACACACACACACACAGACACACACACACACACAGACACAGACAGAGAAACACACAGAAACACACACACACACACACACACACACACACACACACAGACAGAGAAACACACACACACACACACACAGACACACACAGAAACACACACAGAAACACAGAAACACACACACACACACACAAACACACAAATTAGTATATGAGTCAATGACGTGATGCAACCCAGTGTCCAATTGGTGTAACCAGTATTTTTCGATAAAAATCTGATTATATACAGGAAAATAAATGTGAACTAAAATGTAGAATAAATATAATCCACTTTTGCAGCACAACAGTTTAAAAAAAAGCTAATTTTACATTATTTGTCACAACTCACATAGAAAAAAATATTCAATACTGACAAAATGCTTAACATTTTAAATGAAGGAATACTCTAAAAAATGTTTAAATGAAGTTATTACTTGTATAAATACACTTAAATACACTGTAGGTGGATAAAATATTTTGTGGTTACACCATTTGACATTTTCAGGAGTATTCAGTCTTACTTCTGGTAAAAAATGGTGCAAATGTCATTTCAAATTATATAAAACCAACAAAAATACTAAATGTGTATATTATTCAGCCTGATGCTTCTTTTAAAACTATTTTTAAAGATATTTTTGAATTGCTCATATTGCTAAACTTCCCATTCACCAGAACAACTCACCAAACTGGCTGGGAGTGGTTGATGGTGGTGCGGATGCGAGGCTTGACGTAGTCGTAGTAGCCCTGGTTCTTGTGCTCTTCCTGACACCACACCAGATCCGCATTCGAATAACGCTCCGTCTCTGCTTTCACCAGGTCAAAGGGGAACGGCGACAACTACAAAAGAGAGAGTGAGCTGCTGTTAAGACTTAAAACTGGAACCCAACATGTGACAATAGGACCTACATTTTACCCAGGCGGGGAGTTCTGGTCCTCTGAAATGAGGCCAACCAGGAAGTAACTTAGAGCTGCATTCTATCAAAAGGCCACCAGGGGGCGACCGTCTCTATACAAGTCAATGGAGAATTCACCAACTTCTCACTTGATTTCTAACCTCAGTAAACGTTTTCAAAATGTGTTTATGGTCTCAATCGCTAGTTTAAAGCCTTCTTCAATGCAGTATGATGTTCATTTGGGACATTTTGGCCTCCCTGATTTTATATGTGACGATAAAGCAGGGTATGCATTAGGGGGCGTGGCTACGTCCTGATTGACAGGTTGATTGACCAATGTCCTTGAGATCCAGCCCTCGCAACCATAGCAACCTCCCCGCTCCGCCCATGGCTCCGCCTCATGCCCATATAAGTAGAATCCGTGTTTTTATTTTTCCCAGCATGCACCTGAAATTTTCAAGATGCCGCTGCCTAGATTAGAAACTATTGGCTTCCGAGCAGCAGTCCACAAACCAATGGATGACGTCACGGATGTTACGTCCATTTCTTTTATACAGTCTATGATTTTACTCCATATTTTGACATATACTTTCAGATGTTTATTCCATATTTGGGCTCGTTTGTTTTAACCCTCTTGTTTGTCTTCCTACCAATCGTGCAACTTTTGTCCTACTGCATCAAAAGTATGCCTCATCTTTTAGTTAACACCTGTTATCTCCCAGGTCAAAACTTGACTCTGACATTACCTGTTCGATGCGGACCACAGCTACGGTTTCATCCATGCCTCTGTTCTTGCGTTCGCGGGTAAGCTCGTAGTAGATTTTGCCGGAGCAGAAAACGATTCTCTTCACCTTCTCTGGGTTGGCGGCTGGAGGACCGTCGTCTGGGATTATACGCTTGAAGTGAGTTCCTGCAGGAGAAGAAGAGAAGAGGAGAGATTTACTTTTTTGAGTTTTTACTCTTTTCATCCTGAATTTACTGCTCTGTTAGTTTTTTCTGCCATTACTCACCTGGCAGCATTTCATCAAAGCTGGACTTGGCCTCAGGGTGGCGCAACAGTGACTTGGGAGTAAAAACTATCAGCTGGAGATAAACAGAATGAAAAAAGCAAGTTCAGTGATTTGAACCTGTAATTATTATGTGTGTGTGTGTTGTGTTGTGAGTTCATGTGTGTCACTCACTGGCTTCCTGAAGGGCTGCTGGATCTGTCTGCGGAGAACGTGGTAGTAGTTTGCAGGAGTCGAGCAGTTGACGACGATCCAGTTACAGTCGTACAGCTGACGCATCGCAAAGTCCTCTGACATTTTCTGACAAAGAAAAATTAGAGGAAAGTAAGAAAATACTTCTTTGTGTATAATATCACATTAGCAGGTAATCATTCAAAAGAACGAAGACAAGGGATGCAAGATAAATTTGACTGAACCACTTGGACACCAATTGCAAATGCTAATCCCAATCTTATCGTACATCCCTTAAGCAGAAACATGGATTCACTGTTTCTGACATCAACTCACAGGGAAAACATCGGGGTCGTCGTTGCACATCTGCAGGAACCTTTCAGGGCGGGCAGACGAGTGCTCTGGACCCTGAGGGAAGGAGAGAAAATGGAAAAGCAATCAAGAATCGACTATATTTAATAATCTCATCCCACACTCACTTAATTTAGCTTTAAAGATCTGGGTGTCATCTTTGACTCTGTTAAAAGTTGACAGTTAAACTAATTCTGTCAAAGGCAGTAGCTTTTTTTCACATAAGGCCGAAAGCAAAAATTAAACCTTTTCTTTTGAAGACCTGGTGCCTCTCACATGCAGCAGCAAGACTACCCACTGGTACCATGAATAAAGACCACATAACTGCTGTACTGGCCTCCCTTCACATGCTTCCAGTGAAATATATTTTAGGATTTGTTTGCAGGGACTAACTTTGACCCTTGTGTTGTGGTCGTTTTCTTGTTTGTTTGGTTTTTTTTAACCAAGAGGAGCTGTGTAGTCTAATATTAAGGCTTCATTAACAGCTAGTGGAGAGCAATTCTCACTTTCAGCCACTAGGAGGAGCTCCAAGCTTCTGTAAACCACCTCCACCTTGTGCAGAAGTAGAGAGTGAATTTTTACTGCTGCCCTCGGCTACTTTGACTCGGTAGTAGCTGTTAGCTAGCCTGCTAGCTAGTAAGTTATCCTGCTAGCTAGCTGACTGAAGGAAACATGATGCAGACGAAACCACACAAAAGACCAGCGTGGTTTAAAAGCTTCCCGAAAGTAAAGGATAAATGTTGTCAGGTGTGAAATACGTGGAGCAGAGTTGAGCTATCGCGGTTTCACGTGGATAAAAAACTGCTGTCTGCTGAACTAATCACCAATCTAGTACATCAACGTTTGAAACAGCTCCTCGAAAGTGTGAGAAAACTAACGTTACGTCTCTCATTGCTAACATGATTGTAAAGGATCTTTTCAGTGTTGTTTATGATGAGGAGAAAAAAAATCCATGCTGTTATATTTTTAGAGGTCTGTAAACCTGGAAGATTTTTTTTTTGTGTGTTTCAGTATAGAAATGAAGGCTGATTATCATTTAAATAAATACAAGTCTGTGCAGTTAAAGCTTGTTGTTTGTTATGAATATTGAAAGTTAGTTTTTGACGCATTATCTATTTAGTGAATACTCAGTTATTTATTCTGACCAACCCAACATCACTAATTCAGCAGCATGTCAGTTGATATTAGACCCATCGTATCCTCCAATCATTTACTTCTCTCTAGTCCAGGTCTAAAGCTTCCATCAGTCAAAGCCTGCTGTTATAAAATGTGCTCTATAACTAAAAAGGTCTATTTTAATATTATTTAACCACTAACAACAAGCTACCATTAAAGCATCAGCATCAGAGACAAAGATAAATACAGAAAATGGCAGACAAGGTTTCTCAGTTCCTACCATTCCCTCCATGCCGTGAGGAAGCAGCAGCACGATCCCGTTCTGGCGGACCCACTTGGCCTGGCCTGAGCTGATGAACTGGTCGATGATGCACTGAGCCGTGTTGTTAAAGTCTCCGAACTGGGCTTCCCACAGAATCAGAGCGTTGGGGCTCGCCATGGCAAAGCCTAACTCAAAACCTGCACACACAAGAGAAAGACTAGACATTAAGAAACAAAAATACTCTGTTTTTTCACTGTTGTATGGTGTGTCTATAAAATCCTGATGACGTCTTCAAAAGATCAACAGTCCAAATCCAAAAATATTCAGTTTACTATCATTTATGACAGAGAAAAGCAGCAAATCCTGACATTTGAGGAGCTGTAACCATCACATTTTGGGGCATTTTAGCTCCAGAAATGACTAAGGCTGTGTTCAAAACCGCATACTTCTATACTACATACTTCTATACTACATACTTCTATACTACATACTTCTATACTACACACTAAAGGACCAGATAGTAAGCAGACCGTTTTCACTGTAGTAAACTACACGATTACCCACAATGCATTTGGTTCCTACCCGAGCTGAAATCATCAGGCTGAAGCTGATTTCATTTTAGCTCTAACTCTGTAAATAAACCACTTTATCCACATTTCTAACCTTTTTAGGAAGAAAGTAAAGTAGCCCTTTAGATCCACAATGTGACGCTGATCTGTCCAAATAACACCTGTTTAAAGTTTTGTTCCTGAGAATTCGGAGTTAGCCGTAGCGAGTAACGCACTTCCTGTCATTTTCACACCCGTTGCCTTTTATTATTAGGAAAACCATAACGATAGAATTGGTGCTTTTATTTTGAAAACAGGAAGCGAACATACCCTCGCTGTAGCTACCTGTGACGTTTGTATTTTTGTTTTTTTCAGAAGTTGTGTTGCATCTTGGGTAATGTGAGTATGAGTAGTCAGCTCTTGATGCATACTCTGCATTTCTGGAGAATCTAGTAAACCATCCAGGAACTTCTCACATACTCTAAATCACATACTACGCAGTTGAAACACACTACATACTTCATATGACGTCAGAGTTAGTACGAGTAGTAGGAAAGTATGCGGTTTAGAACAGACCTTAAGACTATTATTCGCCTTAAAGAGACAGGAGCTAAAACAGCCTGTTAATAGACAGATGCTGAACTGAGGAGCTGCATAAAGGACCAGTAGAAGATAAATAAGGAGTTTTTAACTGGAAATCATGTAAAGATATTCCAGTAGAGACACAGAATATAAATATAGAGCATGATACATCCTCTTTAAATTACTACTAGCTTCATGGCTAAAAATCTAACAAACTGATCATTTAAAGACGTTATTTGTGCGTGCATGCTTCTCACCTAGTACTCCATACTCAGACAGAGAGCTGTTGCAGACAGTGTACGGAGCCTGATTTGGGGACATGTGATTCATCGGGATGCAGGTCCTCTTATCAACGTTCTGGTCGTGGAGAACATGATGTCGATGGCTGTGAAGCGAATTACAGAAATAGAGAAGATTGTGAACAAGTGCTTAAGAAGTGTATTTTGTTTACTAGTGCTGGGTGGTATGAGAAAAATGTATCACAGTATTTTTCAAAATAAAAGCGGTTTCACGGTATATGACGGTATTTTTTTTTTTCATGCATAATCAGCTGTTCACAACATCTTCTACTGGCTGAGAGAGGAACTACTACTCTGTAATTAGTAATATCAGAGCTGCCAACATTCCCGTTTTTCCCGTATTTTAAAGGGCTGTTCACACCCGCCGCTCTCCCGTCTTTTCTCTCGGGAGTCTCCCGTAATTTACAGCCCCAACTTTGTTTGAAGAAGAGCACAATAACAAAGGTTTTATTTTGAAAGCTTAGACAGGAAGCCGCTGCAGCTCCGTTAGTTTGACAGAAGTTGAAACACACGGCGAAATGTTTTAACTGTAAATAAAAGTGCAGAGTTTCCAGCATGCGTCAGATGATGCACTTTATTTTGAAAAGCTTAGACAGGAAGCCGCCGCAGCTCCGTTAGTTTGACAGAAGCTGAAACACACGGCGAAATGTTTTAACTGTAAATAAAAGTGCAGAGTTTCCAGCCTGCGTCAGACGATGCTGAGTTTACTGACTAATTATTAAAAACCAGGAAGTGATGTGTGAACTATCGTCATGGTAACTCGCTTGGCAGGCTCACACATCTTCTGCTGTTTGTTGAGCGGCAGGAAGTGCAACACTGAAAAGGGTCCCGCCTGAAATAGTGTCGCCCAGCACTATAGTTTACTTTTACGTGGATGTATTTGGTCGTACCTGAAGGTTCCCCTCTCCACATCCTGTCCACTGAGGCGAACGTGGATCCCTTCTTTGAGCAGAGAGCCAAACGCCATATATTCTCCGAGAGCCCAGTCACACACTCGCTGGCTCACCATCTTGGCTCGGCCCTTTAAGATGCGACTTAAACCTAAAAACATGAACACAGGTGGAAAGTTTACAGATGTGAAATTGAAGAGAATATTCATTAATAATAATAAAGAGATGAGGAGAGATGATAGTACCTCCATGTATGGTGAAGTCTTCCACCGGCACAGAGGAAGCGATTTTTCCAATATGGCCGAGCTCTTCTTCACTGATGCCGGTAGAAGGGCAGCTCATACTTTTGGGCTGACCCTCCAGGGTGAAGAAATCTGTCAACATACAAACACAACAAAAACTTTACTATTGAAGCCTATATCTGCCAGGTGATGTGAAATTTAAGTAAAAATATGCATGAAAAGTCAGGATTATGACATACTGAGACCATTTTTTATAAGTAAATCAAAACTCTGACTCTGTCCTAAATGTATCTCAAAATTTGGACATAGCTTCTCAATTTTGTCTCAGTATCTGATCATTTTGTTTAAATATCTCACTATTTTTGATCAAGCATGTTAATTTTCAAAGTATTATATATTATACTTTGGACTCTATGAAAATTATGATACTAACAATTAAGAGATTGTCCAAAGTATCTCACAACTTTAACGAAGTATCTCATTATTTTGACTTGGTATATGACGATTTTAAGTTAGTATAGTATCTTATTATTTCAACAAAGTTTCTCATAATTTTGTTTTAATATCTCACAATTGTGATCAAGTATAATTTTTTCCAATTAATATCAAAGTATATCAGCATGATGAAAGTATCAAAAAGTATATCATACTTTTCACTTAGGATCAAGTATCATCATGTGTTTTTTTAAATCGTGTTTTACTTTCGATTTGATTTTTTCCCTCTTGGCATCAAACACACAGACAGATGGAAACAGAAGCTCTTACCAGGCCACGGTGAGTCCAGCCAGTGTTTGATGTGAAGGATCTTCTCGTCTTTGGAGCGAGTGTAAGCTTCCTCACAGATTTTATCGTACCTTGCGACTTCCTCCTGAAAAAGACACAGATGTACGTTAGGCGTGTTGAAGAGAAAAGCCTAATGGAACAGGTCTGTCCTTCCTACCTTTCTTCCCTACTTCCTTTTGTCTGTCTTCCCTTCCTTCCCTTCCTTCTTTCCTTTCTTCCTCCTTTCCTTCTTTCCTTCCCTTCTTATTTCCTTCCTTCCTCCCTTTCCTCCCTTCCTTCTTTCCTTCCTTCCTCCCTTCTTTCTGTCCTTCCCTTCTGATTTCCTTCCTTCCTCCCTTTCCTCCTTCCTCCCTTCCTTCCTTCTTTCCTTCCTTCCTCCCATTCTTCTGTCTTTCCTTCCTGTGTTCTTTTCCTTCCTTCCATCTATACTTCCTTCTTTCCTTCCTTCCTTTCTCCCTTCTTTCCTTCCTTCCCTTCTATTTTCCTTCCTTCCTCCCTTACCTCCTTCCTCCCTTCCTTCTTTCCTTCTTTCTTCCCTTCTTTCCATCCTTCCCTTATTTCCTTCCTTCCTCCCTTCCTTCTGTCCTTCCTTCCTCCCTTTCTTCTGTCTTTCCTTCCTGTGTTCTTTTCCTTCCTTCCATCTATACTTCCTTCTTTCCTTCCTTCTGTCCTTCCTTCCGTCTGTCCTTCCTTCTGTCTGTCTGTCTTTCCTACCTTTCTTTCTTTCTTCCTTCCTCCCTTCCTTCCTTATTACCCCCTCTGCATGTCTAAATACTGTATGATGTAGATTAATAGCCATTGTTGACCAAATAGTTGCACAAACAGGAATCACAGGAACTAAATCAACTAAACCACAAAGCAAATTAATGTGATAACAGCTTGACAAAGAAGGCCTATTCATTGTCGTCCTCATTATTCATTCACTAAGCATCTTCTTCACAGCATGCAGAGTTGTGCAGTTTGCTTTACCTCGTAGTCCTGAGCTGTGACGACTCCCTCAGCGATGACTTTTTCTGCAAACTTCTGCAGGACTCCTTTCTGCTTCTTGATCTGCTTGTACATCAGCGGCTGTGTGAACATGGGCTCGTCCATCTCGTTGTGGCCGTTTCTCCTGTAACACACCTGACAGAGGAGAGGTAAATGTTTAGATATGTTTTTCTCTCATTGACACAATCAAGAAGATGTGTTTTTTTTGTGTTTAATTTCTTTGACCTCATGGCTGATATTGCATTTATATTCATTATTATGTAAAACATTGAGGTCACTCTGAATTTTAATGCTTGGATGCAGAGCTATAGTTTGCAAATTTCCACAAATACAGTGTCTACAGCGTTTTACCAAACAGGGAGTTCCTGTCCTCTGAAATGAGGCCAACACCGAAGTAACTTAGAGCTGCATTCTATCAAAAGGCCACCAGGGGGCGACCGTCTCTATACAAGTCAATGGAGAATTCACCAACTTCTCACTTGATTTCTAACCTCAGTAAACGTTTTCAAAATGTGTTTATGGTCTCAATCGCTAGTTTAAAGCCTTCTTCAATGCAGTATGATGTTCATTTGGGACATTTTGGACTCCCTGATTTTATATGTGACGATAAAGCAGGGTATGCATTAGGGCGTGGCTACGTCCTGATTGACAGGTTGATTGACCAATGTCCTCGAGATCCAGCCCTCGCAACTATAGCAACCTCCCCGCTCCGCCCATGGCCCCGCCTCATGCCCATATAAGTAGAATCCGTGTTTTTATTTTTCCCAGCATGCACCTGAAATTTTCAAGATGGCGCTGCCTAGATTTGAAACTATTGGCTTCCGAGCAACAGAACTAAAACATTTTTTTAGTATTTCCCAACAGTATTGAACAGTAATTTCTTATGATATTGATTAAATGAATGCCATCTGGACCCAAATAAGCAGCAGAAAATGGATGGATGGATCAACTATTTAAATATCATTAACACTGACACTTGTCCATAATGAGTGGATGAGCCTCGTAGCTTCTATAGCCGCAGTAGTGACAGTTTTAGTTATAAAAAGAGTTATTGAGAAAACCTCCTACACACTCACCAGATCTACGACCACGTCTTTATGGAAGGTGTTCCTCCATTCGGCTGCTACGTTGCACACGTACATCACAGCCTCCGGGTCGTCGGCGTTGACGTGAAAGATGGGAGCGTTGACCACCCGAGCTACGTCTGTGGGATACGGAGACGAACGAGCCATCCTGGGATCAGTGGTGAAACCGATCTGTATAGATGAGAGGAATCATGTTCACAGTCAAAGGAAAGGAAGTACTCTGATATTTATAATTTAAAGGAAGGTAGGAAGGAGGGAGGGAGAATGGAAAAGAGGAAGGGAGGAAGGAAGGAAAGAAGGACAGAGGAAAGAAGGAAAGGAGGAAGGTAGGGGGAGAAAAGAAAGAGAGAAGAAGGGAGGGAGGAAAGAAGGAAAGAAGGAAGGAAGGAAAGAAGGAAGGGAGGAAGGAAAGGAAGGGAAGAAGGAGAGAGGGAGGGAGGAAGGAAGGAAGGAAGGAAGGAAAGAAAGAGAGAAGGAGGGAGGAAGGAAGGAAGGAGGGAAGGAGGGAAGGAAGTAAGGAAGGAAAGAAGGGAGGAAAGGAAAGAAGGAAGGGAGAAAGGAAAGGAAGGGAGGAAGGAAGGAAGGAAGGAAGGAAGGAAGGAGGGAGGGAAGGAAGGAAAGAAGGACAGAGGAAAGAAGGAAGGAAGGAAGGAAGGAAGGAAGGAAGGAAGAAAGGGAGGAAGAGGGAAGGAAGGAACAGTCAAAACAGACGGGGTCAATTTGACCTGGGAGGACGACATGAAGGTTTGCCATAATCAAGCAGCCCGAACTCAAACCATGTCAAAATCATAAACGTGATATTGAGATCAAATTTCATAAAAAGAGAGTTTGATATGAGTCTAAAAGCAAACACTACAATGATGGAAGTTCATATAATATGCAACTGTGTGTCTCCTACAGTCTGATCCTCTGTTTCTTATTCAGCAGATATCATTTTCTCAAAGATGCTTTAACAGCTTCCTGCCTGGCTGAAGTCAGACACACACAGCGAGTGTTTTCCAGACATATGAAGATGATAGCAGGAGGTTAGTACCTGGTTGTTGACCACCACATGTATGGTGCCGTATGTGGTGTAGGACGGCAGGTCGGACAGGTGGAACGTCTCGTATACGATACCCTGACCGGCAAACGCTGCATCGCCGTGAATCAGGACAGACATCACCTGGAGAATCAATCATTAGGTTACATGTATGATACTAACATTAACACTGTTTTTTAGTTTAGGCTCAAAGTTTTTGTTGGTGTAACTGGTATCTTAAATTTGTTCCATCAGCTATCAGGTTTTTAAACAAGCTGTAGGCGGTTAAACTGTGATGACTGTATGTATTTATTTATTGGTCTGGTCCTCTGAAATGAAGCCAACCAGGAAGTAACTTAGAGCTGCATTCTATCAAAAGGCCACCAGGGGGCGACCGTCTCTATACAAGTCAATGGAGAATTCACCAACTTCTCACTTGATTTCTAACCTCAGTAAACGTTTTCAAAATGTGTTTATGGTCTCAATCGCTAGTTTAAAGCCTTCTTCAATGCAGTATGATGTTCATTTGGGACATTTTGGCCTCCCTGATTTTATATGTGACGATAAAGCAGGGTATGCATTAGGGCGTGGCTACGTCCTGATTGACAGTTTGATTGACCAATGTCCTCGAGATCCAGCCCTCGCAACCATAGCAACCTCCCCGCTCCGCCCATGGCCCCGCTTCATGCCCATATAAGTAGAATCCGTGTTTTTATTTTTCCCAGCATGCACGTGAAATTTTCAAGATGGCGCTGCCTAGATTCAAAACTATTGGCTTCCGAGCAGTCCACAAACCAATGGGTGACGTCACGGATGTTACGTCCATTTCTTTTATACAGTCTATGGGTTAGAAAGATGAATCAGCGTACTCTCTTTCCCTCGTTGTCTCCGCAGTAGAACTGCTCAGCTTTGGTCTTCCCCTGCACCACGGGGTCCACGGCTTCCAGGTGGGACGGGTTGGCCATCAGCGACATGGAGACCTCCCTGTTGCTGACCCGGTTCATCCTCTTGTGATACATCCCCAAGTGATATTTCACATCACCAGAACCCTGAATATGGACAATAAAGCAACCTCAGTTAGAAAGCATACTTTGTAAACTGGGTGAGGTATGTATTGCTGTTATGTTGATGCTCTGCTATGATTGGTGAACTATCTATCTATCTATCTATCTATCTATCTATCTATCTACCTACCTACCTACCTACCTACCTACCTACCTACCTACCTACCTACCTACCTACCTACCAACCCACCCACCCACCCACCCATCTATCTTAACAGCACATTTACGGATAAGCTATCGTGAACCGGTTGATCTTGATTATGTAAGACAAAGCCACAAAAAAGACTAATAGTGAGTTTCAGCTCATTGTTTAACCGTCCGGCTGCAACTTTACTGTTCTGGTTCACTCTCAGCTCTCTCATAGCATCGTTTTTAGAGAAGAAGCTGTAAAAAACCCCACTGTACACTTCCTGCTATCAGACACAGTTATCTGCAGACTAGCTGGTGAGCATAGTGGAGCATTTAGCAGCTAAAGAGCTCTAGAAATTTGAAGAAGATTAAAATAAAACCACTGACAGATTAATCAATAGCAAAGATAGATGCTATTACATTTTCATGATTTTCAACATTTATTTTACTTTAAATGTTCAAACCTCATCTGCAGCTTCTAGTTTAGAGTCGAACTGGCAGAAGATCTGGTCCAGGTCTTTCCGGATCACATTAGCGAGCACATTGAGTCTCCCTCTGCAGAGACGAGAGAGAGAAAGATAAGACATCAGATGTTGGAGAACGTTGAGCTCAGACTAATAATGAAGGAACAGAATCTGCACCCAATGACACTCCTGCATATTTAAGGAGATTTCCCACCAATAAAGATGCTTCTACTAAGACCTGGTTACATAAAAATGACTTTGTTCAACTTGTAATCCTGTGTCCCTGAGTAAAGTTCTCATTTATCTCTCTATTATCTGTCAAATATGTCATTAAATCAGTATTTGTACATTATTTCGTCTTTTCTTCAGTTCAAGTCTGCAGCATATGTGTATATATATATATTTCACTTATATTATCATTTGACAGGAGGAAGGAGGGAAGGGAGGGAGGGAGGGAGGAAGGAAAGGAGGAAGGGAGAAAGGGAAAGAGGAAGGAAGGACAGAAGGAAGGGAGGAAGGTAGGGGGAGGAAAGAAACAGAGAAGGAGGGAGGGAAGGAAGGAAGGAAAGGAAAGGAAAGAATGAAGGGAGTAAGGTAAGGGGAGGAAAGAAAGAGAAGAATGAAGGAAGGGAGGAAGAAGGAAAGAAAGAGAAGAAGGAAGGGAGGAAAGGAAAGAAGGAAGAGAGGAAGGAAGAAGGAAGGAAAGGAGGGAGGGAGGGACGGAGGGAAGGGAGGAAAGGAAAGAAGGAAGGGAGGAAGGAAAGGAAGGGAGGAAGGAGGGAGGGAGAAAGTAAAAGAGGAAGGGATTAAGGAAAGGAAAGAAGGAAGGAAGGAAGGAAGGAAGGAAGGAACATCATTATTTTCACTCCCTAAAGATCCTCATGTGTGATAGCAGCAGAGTAAAACACTAAACTAAAGAAATTGTTCATCAAGGGTGGAAATAAAAGTTCAATTAATCATGATTTTTATTTTTGCTATAATCTCCCTCCCTCTCATGAATGCAGGTGTGAATCCAGCCTGGTATCGTACCTGTGAGGCATTCCCATGATCACGCTCTCCACTCCGCTCTGGCTGGATTTATCGATGATGGTTTTGAGCGCCGGGATCAGCGACTCGCATCCCTCCAGACCGAAACGCTTCTCCGACGACCACTTCCTCTGCAGAAACTCTTCAAACCTGTGAACACACGGTGGCGCTGTTGCTTCACATTGAGGCCTCAGATCATCTAACACTCACCCTCAAGTGTTTTCTTATACAGTATACACACACATCTGGTCATAGTGCACTTTTTTATTTTTTAGAACATAATAGATGAGAGGACAGATAGAAAATGTGAAATGCAAAAATACAAAGAAAGAAAAATAACTAAGAATAAAAACTAAAATAAATAAAAAAAATCTCAAACCTCCCATCAGAAATTTTGATGTTTCTCCTTCACATCAACAAAGTAGTAAACAGACGGAAGAGTAAGACGGGGTAGGGCTATTTGTGTATCCTTATTCCTATTTATTTGATTAGATTTTTATTTATTTATTTATTTAATTTTATTTATTTATTTTTTATTTAAATTTATTTATTTGATTAGATTGATTAGATTTTTATTTATTTTCTTATTTAATTTAATTTATTTATTTTTTATTTATTTATTTATTTATTTTTTAATGTATTTATTTTTCTTCTTAACTATTTTTCTTTGTATTTTGCATTTATTATTTATTTATTTATTTTATTTTATTTATTTATTTTTTATTTAAATTTATTTATTTGATTAGATTGATTAGAATTTTATTTATTTTCTTATTTAATTTAATTTATTTATTTTATTTTATTTTTATTATTTTTATTTTTTCTTTCTTTTTTTTTTATTTATTTAGTTTTCTTCTTAACTATTTTTCTTTCTTTGTATTTTGCATTTCACATTTTATATCGGTTCATCTATTATGTTAAAAACAACAAGTGCACTATGACCTGTATTCTATGCACACAGATGTGTGTATACTGGAAATGTATAACTACAGTCAAGCCCGAAATTATTCATACCCCTTTTGGACATGCCACTTTTTGTTCAAATGTAAATAAAAGCTGACTGAAATATTTTTTTTACCACAATGATGCCTTTTGTACATCGTCTTTTTATCTTCTTGGAGACGCCTGTGTCACTTCCGGTCAAAAAACAACTTGCTGGTTGAATAAAAGTAACTTTAAGTCAAAATTTGCCAGGGGTATGAATAATTTCGGGCTTGACTGTATATTCAACGTGCTCTAATCAACATGGGAGTTGATTAGACTCAAAATTTCGCAGATTTGTTCTTACATAGTCTCTTATTTGCAAATACCTGAAGAGACTATACTTCCAGGTAGATGCTATTTATTCCCCTCCTCTCTCTCTCTCTCTCTCTCTCTCTCTCTCTCTCTCTCTCTCTCTCTCTCTCTCTCTCTGTCTCTCTCTCTGTCTCTCTCTCTCTCTCTCTCTCTCTCTGTCTCTCTCTCTCTCTGTGTGTCTCTCTCTCTCTCTCTGTCCCCCCCCTCTCTCTCCCTCTCTTTCTTTCTTTCTTTCTTTCTTTCTTCCTCTTTCTCTCTCTCTCTCTCTCTCTCCTCTCCTCTCCTCTCCTCTCCTCTCACAGATTCTCCCTCAGGTGCTTTTTTTTATTTCCAGGTAATTACAGAAGGTGTGTTTAAAGGAATGTGTGAGGAAAGCTCAGACAGACCTGGTGGATCGGATCATTCTGGCCAGCAGAGTCTTCTTCTCCTCCAGACTGAACTGCATGACTCCAGGCGTCTCGAACTTCTGTCGGATCCACTGGCACTGCTCCACGTCGTTAATGAACATGAACTCCACTCCGATGTGCTGACAGTACGACGCCTGCAGGAGAAACACCAGAAGATTAAAGTCTGTAGAGGTGTACGATCAGAGGTGTCAAATTCATTTTCATACAAGGGCCACATACAGACCAAAGGAAGGAAGGAAGGAAGGAAGGAAGGAAAAGAAGGAGAAGAAAGAGAATACAGGAAGGAAAGCTGGAAGGAAGGAAGGAAGGAAGAAAGGGAGCAAGGAAGGAAGGGAGCAAGGAGAGATGGAATGAAGAGAAGACAAGAAGGAAGGAAGGAAGGAAGGAAGGAAGGAAGGAAGGAAGGAAGGAAGGAAGGAAGGAAGGAAGGAAGGAGAAGAAAGGGAGCAAGGACAGATGGAAGGAAGAGAAGAGAAGACAAGAAGGAAGGAAGGAAGGAAAGAAGCAAGGAAGGAAGGGAAGACAGATGGAAGGAGGGAAGGAAGGAAGGAAGGATGGAAGGAAGGAAGGAAGGAAGGAGAAGAAAGAATACAGGAAGGAAAGCTGGAAGGAAAGAAGAAAGGAAGGAAGGAAGAAAGGGAGCAAGGAAGGAAGGGAGGGAGCAAGGAGAGATGGAATGAAGAGAAGACAAGAAGGAAGGAAGGAAGGAAGGAAGGAAGGAAGGAAGGAAGGAGAAGAAAGGGAGCAAGGACAGATGGAAGGAAGAGAAGAGAAGACAAGAAGGAAGGAAGGAAGGAAAGAAGCAAGGAAGGAAGGGAAGACAGATGGAAGGAGGGAAGGAAGGAAGGAAGGATGGAAGGAAGGAAGGAAGGAAGGAAGGATGGAAGGAAGGAAGGAAGGAAGGAAGGAAGGAAGAAAGCGAGCAAGGACAGATGGAAGGAAGAGAAGAGAAGAGAAGACAAGAAGGAAGGAAGGAAGGAAGGAAAGAGAAGAAAGAATACAGGAAGGAAAGCTGGAAGGAAAGAAGAAAGGGAGCAAGGACACATGGAAGGAAAGAAGGAAGGAAAGCTGGAAGGAAAGAAGAAAGGGAGCAAGGACTCAGTTTTTTCCTTTTAACTCGTTCCCTCATCGTTTTTATTCCTTTTCTTCATGTTGTCACTTGTTCTGGTTTATTATCAGCTTGTCAATCAACCGTGAAGCACTTTGAACTTTATTAACCTCAATGAACATGCTGCTGTAGAAATAAAGCTTTTACAAACACCTATTTTTAATAATTCAAGATAAGATTAACGTTACTATATGAAATAAAAATAAAGAGAAAATATAAATAATTAAATATATTAATGTAGGAAGGAAGGAAGGGAGGAAAGAAAGGAAGAAGGAAGGAAGGGAGTAAGGAGGGAGGGAGGGAGGGAGGGGAAGAGGAAAGAAATAAGGGAGGAAGGAAAGGAGGAGGAAAAGAGGAAGGATGGAAGGAAGGAAGGAAGGAAAGGAGGAAGGAAGGAAGGATGGAAGAAAAGAAGACAGGAAGGAAGGAAGAAAAGAAGGAAGGAAGGAAAGGAGTAAGGAGGGAAGGAGGAAAAGAGGAAGCAAGGGAGGAAGGGAGGAAGGAGGGAAGGAAGGAAGGAGGGAAGGAAGGAAAGGAGTAAGGATGGAGGGAGGAAAAGAGGAAGGAAGTAAGGGAGGAAGGAAAGGAGGAAAGGAGGAGGAAAAGAGGAAGGATGGAAGGAAGGAAGGAAGGAAGGAAAGAAGGAAGAAAGGAAGGAAGGAAGGAGATAAATGTTGCTTTATAAGAAATGATCTCCCTTATAACTCATGTCAGTATCCATGAAAAACAGCTGCACTTAGATCTTAGGAAGGAAGGAAGGAAGGAAGGAAGGAAGGAAGGAAGGAAGGAAGGAAGGAAGGAAGGAAGGAAGGAAGGAAGGAAGGAAAGGAGTAAGCTCTCTGTGTCAGTATCCATGAAGAACAGCTGGACTTAGATTTTGCTGCTTTAAAGGGAAGTTCCTGTTCCTGTTTTTTACACACTGACCTATTTTATTTTAGAGAGTTTTTTTTACCTCGAGGCGTCGTATGATCTCCCTGAGAGGCAGAGCGCTCTCGTTCCCGCCGATAAACGTGGTGGTGGGAAGCCTGAACACTTTGTCGAGGTCTGATTCAGCCAGCCCGTATAAACCTGTTGAAACCACATTAACATGAGAGAGGGGGAGAGAAAGAAAGAAAGAAAGAAAAAAAAACATAACTCAGAAAACAAGCACAGACATGAAAAGCAGGTCAATGTGAGGATGAGTAGAAAAGAAGGGAGGAAAGAACAGAAGGAGAAAAAGAGATTGACATATAACAGATAAAAGAGGGAGGGAGGAAGGAAGGGAGTAAGGAAGGAAGGGAGGGAGGAAAGAAGGAAGGAAGAAAGGGAGGAAGGAAGGAAAGGAGTAAGGAGGGAAGGAGGAAAAGAGGAAGAAAGGAAGGAAGGGAGGAAGGGTGTAAAGAAGAAAGGAAGGAAGGAAGGAAAGCAGTAAGGAGGGAAGGAGGAAAAGAGGAAGAAAGGAAGGACGAAGGGAGGGAGGGAGGGAGGAAGGAAGGAAGGAAGGAAGGAAGGAAGGAAGGAAGGAAGGAAGGAAGGAAAAGAGGAAGAAAGGAAGGAAGGAAGGAAAGGAGTAAGGAGGGAGGGAGGGAGGAAGGAGGTCAATGTGAGGATGAGTAGAAAAGAAGGGAAATTAGGGCCGAACAGAAGGAGGAAAGAACAGAAGGAGAAAAAGAGATTGACATATAACAGATAAAAGAGGGAGGGAGGAAGGAAGGGAGTAAGGAAGGAAGGAAGGAAGGAAAGAAAGAAGGAAGGAAGGAAAGGAGTAAGGAGGGAGGGGGGGAGGTAAAGAGGAAGGATGGAAGGAAGGAAGGACAGAAGGAAGAAAGGAAAGAAGGAAGGGAGGAAGGAAGGACGTAAAGAAGAAAGGAAGGAAGGAAGGAAAGGAGTAAGGAGGAAAAGAGGAAGGAAGGAAGGAAGGAAAGGAGGAAGAAAGGAAGGAAGGAAAGAAAGGAGTAAGGAGGGAGGGAGGAAGGAGGTCAATGTGAGGATGAGTAGAAAAGAAGGGAAAATAGGGCCGAACAGAAGGAGGAAAAAAGAGATTGACATATATAACCGTTAGAGATAAAAGAGGGAGGGAGGAAGGTCAAGATTTCTAGGAAGCTGTGATCCGGTGCAGCTGTTCTGATCTGGAAGATTAGTTTCAGTCCTAAAATGCTGCAGACACACTCCAAAAACACTCCGTATGGGACCTTCCTTCCGTCCTTCCTTCCTTCCTTCCTTCCTCCCTTCCTTCTTTCTTTCCTTTCCTTTCCTCCCTCTCTTCCTTTCCTTCCTTGCTTCCTTCCTTCCTTCCTTCCTTCGAAATATTGTCTTTTTTTGGCATAAGGGCAATAAATTGGAATATTATATATCAAATTTGACTTGTTTTGATATTTGATATTGATCATATTGATCTTAGACATACTGTGAGAGTATATAATATGAACAGCATGTACGGCTTAATGGCACTTGGGTAAAAACTGTTAAGATTTCATGGACCTGTATGTAACTATTAATATCGGTCATATCAAAATCACTTATAAATATCAGGCAGCAGCTCACTAGTGTTTTTCACCTCACTGGTTTTTGCTGATTAGTCAGAATATCGTCTTTTGTGGCATAAATGCATTAAATTGTAATATTTTGTGTCCATGTAAACACCAATGAGACAAAGTGAACCGGCTTCTGACTGAAAAGCAAACAAACAATCAAACAGGACTGAACCGGTGGGTTTGGGATTCAGAGGAGGGGGCGGTCGACATTAAAGGGCTGCTTGTGTTTATCTAAAGTGACGTCATGTGACATCCTGGTCGCACCAAACAGAGATAAGACAATGGAACAGCATGCATGTCAGTGTTTGTACAATTTCTGTCAGCAAATTAGTGCAGGGCGCTGTGCTCTGGACAGAGGTGGAGGGGTGGAGAGGTGGAGGGGTTTCAATCCAATATGCCAGAGTCAGCTCTCTTACATAAGGGTTCTTTAGACTTTCCACCCCCCCCCTCCCTCCCAACCCCCCTACCCCCCCACCCCTCCTCTTTTGTGAACCCGCCCTGCATATAAAAACACAGAACTTGTTTTTCTTTGATGGTTCAAAGTAAAAAGAGCACACACCGCAGTAATCAAGTAGTGTCTCTCTACTATCTAATCACAGTGACATTATAATGAAGAAGGCTCAGATAAGCCTAGATAAGTCCTCACTGTTTGAGCGGCTGCTGAGCAAAGGTTAGCAGGAGCCTGACAGTAGAGTATCACCCTGCAGGTCGCTTATCAATCAATACACAGTGTCAGCCTGGATGTTTTCCTCAAGCAGATGTGCATCATTTTTAAGTTAACCCTTAAACAGGCAGCGTGCACCAGCAGATACAGACTCTTTAACTCTCTGTTAGGAACATGATTGGTTGTATGGGCCTTTAATTGAACTAGATTGGTAGAATTAAAGCTTGTAGTAGGTTTATACTTTGATAGAAATGATCAAAATCAGCTTAGAAACTAGTATGTGTGATATTAATAACCAGGAAAATAAAGCATTCAGTTGTTTTTTACCATTGAAACCATTTTATAGCTTAATAGGGGCAACGTACGGCAATACGGTTGTATTTATTTTAACATGGACCCCAGGAAGAGTAGCTGTTGCCTAGGTAACAGCTAATGGGGATCCAAATAAACTAAACTAAACTAAACTAAACGTATCTTGGAGGATATACAACTCATTAAAAATCCCAAAAATATACAAAATATTTTTAAAATGTATTTATTTAAATGTTTTACTTTACTATGTGCACATGAGATGACTAGGATTTTATTTTTCACATCATCTCATTTTCCACTCCTGCCTGTTTTTAAGGGTTAAATTGATGATCAGCAATGTTAAGTGTCTGAAATTGGCAATATGTGGGCCCCATAAGGGTTAAATATGGGCTGCAAATATGGGTCCCAAGTGGATTTGTCCACAGTTTCCATGGCGACCACACCTGGGCTTCAAGTAGGTGCTGATTGGGTTTCAGTCCAGGGTTATTATAGTTAACGAAAACTAAAACTAGCAATGAAAAAATAATTTAGTTAACTGAAATTAAAATAAAAACTACAATTAAAAAAAACAAACTACAATGAACAATGTAAAACTAACTATAACTAAGCTGAATATACTTGGAGTATGACCTATTGATAGATAAGAGTAAATGTATAGTGATGAGGACTGATGGGAACATTTGTGGGATAAAACTAAAAAGGGAAAAATCCCACAAATTTGAAAGTCAAGGCTTTCTCTTAATACCTGAAAAACTAAAACTAAGACTAAAACTACTAAATCACTTGTTGAACTCACTAAAACTAAACTGAAATAAAAAAGCAAACTGAAAAACTAAATAAAACTAAAAACTAAAGAAAATTTCATAACTATAATAACCTTGGTTTCAGGTGGTTTGGGACTCATGTAGGCCTTTTATGTTTGCCCAAATGGGTAGGACTGGGCAATATATTGAAATTATATCGATATCGTAATATGAGACTAGATATCATCTTAGATTTTGGATATTGTAAGTTGTCTTGTCCTGGTTTTAAAGCTGCATTACAGTAAAATATGTAATTTTCTGAACTTACCAGACTCTTCTAGCTGTTCTGTTATTTTACTTTTTACCCACTTTTCCATTATATCCACATTACTGATGATTATTTATCCAAGATTTCATAGTGTAAATATGTTGTGAAGGCATTGACAGTCATCTCTACATTATCGTTGTAATATCGATATCGAGGTATTTGGTCTAAAATATTGTGATATTTGATTTTGTCCATATCGTCCAGCTCTACAAATGGGATCTAATTGGGATCAGAATGGACTTTAAATTGGGCCCATTTAGCCAGAACATATGTGGGCTTCACATGTGGGACCTGTGTTTCTGAAACAATATGGGGCCCATACAATTTTCCCTGTTTATGCCCACTTACATCCCTTATGAGGCTCATACAGTCAGACCTTGTTACTAAAACCATGTGGGACCTGCAAAATCTGCCCAGTTCAAGCCCCATGCCCACTCAGTACCCATATGGGACCAATATGGACATGCTGGCTGGGAGACGACACCAACCCCAAAACTCTTTAAAGCTAAAAAAAATATTTTGTATATTTTGGGTTTTTATGAGTTGTATCTCCTCCCAGATATGTTGCCCCTATTAAGGTATAAAATGGTTTTAACCCTCCTGTTGTCCGCGAGTCAAGGAAGGATGAGAGGGAGGAAGGAAAGGAAGGATGGAAGGGAGGAAGAAGGAAGGAAGGATGGAAGGGAGGAAGAAGGAAGGATGGAAAGAAGGAAGGAAGGAAGGAAGGGAGGCAGGACGGGATGAAAGGAAGGGAGGAAAGGAGAGGAAGGGAGGAAGGACGGAAAGAAGGAAGGAAGGAAGGAAGGAAGGAAGGAAGGAAAGAAAGAAAGAAAGAAGGAACAGTCAAAACAGACGGGGTCAATTTGACCCGGGAGGACGACACAAAGGTTAATTGTAGTTTTTATTTTAATTTCAGTTAATTAAATTATTTTTTTCATTGCTAGTTTTAGTATTAGTCTTTGTTTTTTTCGTTAACTATAATAACCCTGGACTGATATGTCAGTTTTTTATTTTTTAAATAATTATTATTATAGTCATTAAGAAACATCAGCAGCATATAGGCTAGTTCACTCAGTTCCCCTCGTTCCTCTCCTCTGACGCCTAAACATGGACGTGTCAGTTTTGTCACAATTGTGCAAAGAGGTGTAATGAATTGGAAAGTGTGTGTGTGTGAGTGTGTGCGCGTGTGTGTGTGTGTGTGTGTGTGTGTGTGTGTGTGCATGTGTGCTTGCTGTGGTTTGTTATGCACGCCCGTAGCAAACTGTCATTGTGCCAAATGAAAAGGACGGGCCTCTGACTTCAAAAGCAGGTGATTGTTATGAGCTGTAATAGGATGCTTCCACAGTTAATAGCGGCATTGTTGTAGTTTCACCGAGTTCTGCTTTGTCCCCGCGGAGCTGAGTGTCACGGGGGTCAAACTGTGGGTCACTGCCATCCGTTTAGGGTTTAGGGTTTAGGGTTTTTTTATAAGCGGCCTAAAAGAATATGTGAGAAGCTCTGCAATTCTTAACTAGTGTATGTTTGTGGGGGTGTTTCTGTGCCACCAGAGCTCTCATTATAAAGTAGTAATCTGTGTAATCTGACTGTTAAAGGTACGACAAGACCCCCAACCCTCTGCTCCTTCTCCACTGATGTGCTGCCCATTCATATTAACAGACTCTTTAACACCCTGTTAGGAACATGATTGGTTGTATGGGCCTTGAATTGAACTAGATTGGTAGAATTAAAGCTTGTGGTAGGTTTATACTTTGATAGAAATGATAAAAAATCAGCTTAGAAACTAGTATGTGTGATATTAATAACCAAGAATATATCACTTCTCTCTTTATCAAATAAAGCATTCAGTTGTTTTTATCATTAATCTTCCTGTCGTCCTCCCGGGTCAAATTGACGACCGTGTGTTTTGACTGTTCCTTCTTTCCTCCCTACCTTCCCTCTTTACTTTCCTCCCTTCCTTCCTTCCCTCCCTCCTACCTTCCCTCTTTACTTTCCTCCCTTCCTTCCTTCCTCCTACCTTCCCTCTTTACTTTACTCCCTCCCTTCCTTCTTTCCTTTCCTCCCTCCCTCTTTTCCTTTTTCCTCCCTTCCATCCTTCCTTCCTTCCTCCTCCCTTCCATCATTCCTTCCTTCCTTCCTTCCATCATTCCTTCCTTCCTTAGATCCTTCCATCCTTCCTTCATTCCTTCCTAGCTTCCTTCCTTCCTTTCTTTCTTTCATCCCCCTACCTTCCTCCCTTCCTTCTTTCCTCCATCCTTTCTTTCTTCCTTCCTTCCTTCCTTCCTTCCATCTTTCCTTTCCTCCCTTCATTCCTTCCTTCCCTCCCTACTACCTTCCTTCTTTTCCTGTCCTTTCCTTTTCCTCCCTTCCTTCCTCCCTCCCTCCTTTCCTTCCTCCCTCCCTCCCTCCCTCCCTCCCTCCTTTCCTTCCTTCTTCCTTCCTCCTTTCCTTCCTTTCTCCCTCCCTCCTTTCCTTCCTTCTTCCTTCCTCTTTTCCTTTCTCTCTCTCTATAATGAGTATTTTATTAATAATTTAGATTTTGGCTGATAACTTGCTGTGTCTTATTGATTCATCTAGATGTCTAAAGCCTCAGAGAGCTTTCTAGTAAGTAAGCCATAAAATATGAAATTACACATGTTGGTAAATCATTAACAAACCGTTCTTCCACTATAATTATTATCTCTATGTCTGCGTGTTAATCATTTGTTAAGAACGACCCAAAGTGGCTCCTCAGGGGAGAGAATAGGAAAGGTCAAATCAGCAGAGCCTTTAAAGAGCCTTTCTTTTATTTAACCCTCCTGTTGTCCTCAGGTCAAGGAAGGAAGGAAAGGAGTAAGGAGGGAGGGAGGAAGGAAGGAAGGAAGGAGAGAAGGAAGGGAGGAAGGAAGGAAAGGAGTAAGGAGGGAGGGAGGAAGGAAGGAAAGGAGTAAGGAGGGAGGGAGGAAGGAAAGGAGTAAGGAGGGAGGGAGGAAGGAAGGAAAGGAGTAAGGAGGGAGGGAGGAAGGAAAGGAGTAAGGAGGGAGGGAGGGAGGAAGGAAGGAAGGAAGGAAAGGAGTAAGGAGGGAGGGAGAAAGGAAAGGAGGAAGGAAGGAAGGACGGAAGGAAGGAGGGAAGGAAAGGAGTGAGGAGGGAGGGAAAAAGGAAAGGAGGGAGGAAGGTAGGGAGTAAGGGAGGAAGGAAGAAAGGAAGGAAGGAAGGAAGGAAAGGAGTAAGGAGGGAGGGAGGAAGGAAGGAAGGAAAGAAGTATAGAAGGAGGGGAAGAATGAAGGAAAAATTAAAGAAAGCGGGAGGAAGGAAGGAAGGAAGGAAGGAAGGAAGGAAGGAACAGTCAAAAGAGAGATGGGGTCACTTTTACCCGGGAGGAGAACAGGAGGAGTCGTAACAGGATCAACAACCAACAATGAACTGATCTACTTACAAGTATTATGTGTGTATTTAAAGCCTGATACATCTTAATCCTCTGTGCTGTAGAACTCTATTGAAAACTATTAAAATCACGTCAATGAGCCACACAGCTGCACCGGGTGACACGTTCATTCATTATTATTATGAAGAGCATTTGAAGGAATGCTCGTCGTGCTACATATGACAACCTCTTGACTTTATACTAGGGCTGTCAAACGATTAATTTTTTTAGTCGAGATTAATCGCAGAATTTCCATAGTTAATCACAATTAATCGCGTTTTTAATTGCATGTTTAAAATCCTGTTATTTTACATTTGAAGGCAGTTTTAAGCCCATAATGTAAAGCATTTCTTACCAGAGTGTCTTAACTGGGAATCAATCACGGCTCTGCTGCGACTCCCACACTCCAAAATGGTACTTTGGCTGTCAGCGTTAACGCGTTAATCGCGATTAGATTAATGCAATCCATAACGCGTAAATTTTTTTAAATCGCATTTTAATTTTGCAAGCCTTTTTGTCCCTTCTACTCCCCCGTAGACGGCTCCTCTAGCTGTAGCGCTATGCTTTGAAGTGGCCTCCTGCAGTAAACCTACCGCGCTGATGGAAAGTAAGAGAGCTACTGGACTTTTGAACGGCTTGTTTAACTTTAAAAAACTTCAAGATGGTTCAGTTGACAAGTCAAAAGTAAAATGCAACCTGTGTCAAATGGAGTGCGTCGAGTTTGAGTTAGCACCTCCACGCTAAACACCCAGGTGCAGCCAAGCCAGCCTCAGCTCCACCAAAGGACCATTTTGGAGTGTGGGAGTCGCAGCAGAGCCGTGATTGATTCCCAGTTAAGACACTCTGGTAAGAAATGCTTTACATTATGGGCTTAAAACTGCCTTCAAATGAAAAATAACAGGATTTTAAACATGCAATTCAAAACGCGATTAATCGTGATTAACTATGGAAATTCTGCGATTAATCTCGATTAAAAAAATTAATCGTTTGACAGCCCTAAAAAAAAAAACATCTATCCCAGTTTCTCAAAGCCCAAAGTGACGTCTTCAAATGTCTTGTTTTGTTTGACCTAGAGAGATTCAGTTTAAGATATAAAACAAAGATAAGCTACAGATTGGAAGATCTGTAACCAAAGAATCAGACAATTTGGGCCTTTTTTCTTCTTTTTCTTCTTATAAAATGACTCAAAACTTACAAATTATCACAATACCTGCTGATTCATTTCCTCTTGATCGACTAATCCATTATTGTTGTACCTCTAATTTACCCTGATGTCTTTCCCCCCACTATACCTGCAGACACTATCACATATTGACATGATTGTGATCTTATTTCAACTAATTGTGCAGCCCTAATAAGCAGATATGGGATGTTAAAGGGAAATTCTTTCTCATAACTCCTAATTTCTCTCTCTATCTGCTATCCTACTCTTCTCACCCAGTTCAGTTTGGGTAGTGATGATATCAGTAGGTGTGGGCTTCAGGTCGACATCCGTGATGCCCAGAGGGTCCAGCTGAGCCACGTGGTGACCGCGGACCTACAGTATATTTGGGGGGGATGGGGACAGGGGGCAAGGGATGGGAGGCCGATGGTGGAAGGGGCGGAGGGGGGGGGGGGCACTCAAGATAATGATGTGGGAGTTTTTGGGTGTATCACAGGGACAGAGGAAATAAAACGTAGGGAGACAACAAGGGAGTAATAAAATAGAAAGAAAAAAATAAAACCAATGGGACAAACCAAAGAGTAAGTAAGGATGGGAGGAAGTATGGAAGGGATCCGTAGAGGGAAGGAAACGAAAAAAAAAAGGAACAGAGAGGAAATCGTTAGTAGACACGTAGCAGGATCGTATTTCTCACCAACGTTCTGGAAACCAACGGTGCACGGTGCATCGTCAAAGTCTACACAGCTGATGTCCAGTGGGTCCAACTTCGCTATGTGATGCCCTCGTACCTACGCACAGGGCAATACAACTCAGTGTCTGTGTGACTGCTTTAACAGATCAGTCATCAGTCTTTGTCAACCTTCTTTTTTTCTTTTTTTAGCAGATTCATGTCTGTCTGTTGATTGGAAACTGCTGAGCACTTCCTGTAAGATTTCCTAACATATGTCTACACATGTGAGCCGAAACCTGGACACACATGTAGGTCAAAGGTTGTGCAAAAGCTGCCAAAAAGGAACCACTGTTGGACCGTTAGTGTTTTGTATTTAAGTCCAATGTCCAAAAAACAATAAGTTAAGTAAACAAACTGATGAGAGCTGTAGGCAACCTGAGCAATGGTGGAAAGTACACAGTAAATTTTGCAGTGTTAAATCAACACTTAAAGAGTTAAATCAACACTTAACGAGTTAAATTTAACACTATTTAACTCTTTAAGTGTTGATTTAACACTGCAAAATTTACTATGTATGTCTACAAGTATAATAAGCACAGTATTTGTAGTATAATAAGAAATTGTACTTCACAGGAATATTTAAATAGGAAAATAATCTGTCTGTTGCTATAATTACAACTATAGTTATATAGCTACAGTCAAGCCCAAAATTATTCATACCCCTTTTGGACATGCCACTTTTTGTTCAAATGTAAATAAAAGCTGACTGAAATATTTTTTTTACCACAATGATGCCTTTTGTACATCGTCTTTTTATCTTCTTGGAGACGCCTGTGTCACTTCCGGTCAAAAAACAACTTGCTGGTTGAATAAAAGTAACTTTAAGTCAAAATTTGCCAGGGGTATGAATAATTTCGGGCTTGACTGTACATTGTGAAGTTACAGAGCAGACCAAGATCACGTTTCCAGTTACTATTTCCTATGAACAAACTCATATAAAACTCATATAAAACTCTTCTATCTAAATCATTGCTTAAGATCAAATTTCATCACTGGACTTTATTCCATATATGTCATCTAATGCTTCCATGAATCACTATATTTGTGATATTTATCTCAGTAAAGTTTGACCCGACCAACCAGTGCAGGCTAAAAAAGCTTGAATAATCTTTTCCCAACAGTAAACTGCAAAGTCAGACTATTCTCAGGTTGTTGTTTGTCCTTCCTTATCATTTAGCGGTTCAATTATCTTGTGCTGATAGCAGAGGCCTGAACATAAATGTCAGGGAGTGGGTGGTTGCATTACAGTCCCTCTGAAAAATGTCACAGTCAGAAAATAGTATAGATGGTGTGGAACCGCACAAATATACAAGTTAACCCTAAAATAATGACACAACAAGCATTTTCTGTGAGACACAAGGGGTCTGTTCGAAACCGCATACTTTCCTACTACTCGTACTCTGACGTCATTTGAAGTATGTAGTGTGTTTCAACTGCGTAGTTTGTGATTTAGAGTATGTGAGAAGTTCCTGGATGGTTTACTAGATTCTCCAGAAATGCAGAGTATGCATCAAGAGCTGACTACTCACACTCACATTACCCAAGATGCAACACTACTACTCACACTCACATTACCCAAGATGCAACGCAACTTCTGAAAAAAACCCAAAATACAAACGTCACAGATCGCAAACTTGGTGGTTTTGTTAGCTACAGCAGGGGTATGTTCGCTTCCTGTTTTCAAAATAAAAGCACCAATTCTATTGTTATGGTTTTCTTAATAATAAAAGGTAACAGGTGTTTTATTTTGTGCGTTACTGAGTGACTTAAGTGGCTCCGAATTCTCAGGAACAAAAAAACAGGTGTTATTCGGACAAATTAGCGTCACATTGTGGATCTAAAGGGCTACTTTACTTTCTTCCTAAAAAGGTTAGAAATGTGGATAAAGTGGTTTATTTACAGAGTTAGAGCTAAAATGAAATCAGCTTCAGCCTGATGATTTCAGCTCGGGTAGGAACCAAATGCATTGTGGGTTATCGTGTAGTTTACTACAGTGTAAACGGTCTTCTTACTATCTGGTCGTTTAGTGGGTATTATAGAAGTATGTAGTATAGAAGTATAGAGTATGTAGTATGCGGTTTCGAACACAGCCCTAGTGTTTGTAGTTTACCTGGTATGCTCGTATCAGTGTCTGGACTGCAAGATGATCCTCCACCAGCTTCTCCACATTGGGCTGAGATCCAACCAGTGCCTGGACACTGGCCAGTCCCTGAGTGGTCCCACTAAGAGGTGGAGGGCTCTGGTAAGCTGCACCAGGTGGAGCCCCGGCGTTAGCATTGCGGAAAAATATATCCCACGACTGAAAGGGAGAAGAGAAAGGGAAGAGACAACTTACTCAACATGTTTAAACAAATACTATCATGCTTTAGTAGTTCAGCTCCAGCAGAGAAACTGGGTCACACCGAGTCAAATGGTAAATCCCATGAATGTGTAATGCTGTTTGTGTCTTCTCAAAGGTATTACAATTAAGAGTTTCCAGTTTGTAAATAGTCATTATATCAACCTTCATGTCATAATTACACCTAACTGACTTTTTTTGACATGAGAGCTCTAATATATCTGACAATGACATAAAACAGAAAATACGCACGTGCCTCAAAAACTGAGCAAACATGGGTGCCTCATGTCAGCCAAAGTCCATCGTTCAATGTAATAAAAGCCAAATACAATGCATATAATATCATTTTGCCCATGCAGACTATTTTAAACCATCATACTACCAATTCAGTTATCATACAACCTTTACAGAGTTGTCACATGCAAATTCCTAATGTGGGAAACCCTGAAGATGGCATATTATTTACCATGTTCACCATCTTAGTCTGGTGTGTTAGCATGCTAGCATTTGCTAATTAGCACTGAACACAAACTACCTCTGAGTCCGATGGGGAGGTCATTATTTCTGCAGGGAATTTGGTCATAAACTTAAATTTTGACCTGATGATGGGGGCAACATGAAAAGTTAGAAAAAAAAAAAAAAATTAGAATTTATCTTTTGGGGAAGTTGAAGGGTAGTAACAAGTTTTATAACAATCCATCTAATTGTATTTAATCCATCTAATAAAACAAAAACAAAAATGTAGACCTCATGGTAGCATTGGGATTCATCATCGGCAATTATCTGTTACCATGAATGTCTTGCTGCTCTATGTGTAAAGTGCCTTAAGATGACTTTTGTTGTGATTTTCAGACATTTTCTCCTAAACACATTAAATAGGTCATAAATGTATTTCTAAAAAAGGTGTAAAAAGCATTTCAACCATTTAGATTTGAATTGTGGAGCTAGACTTCACAAACTGTGTTTCAAGATTTCTGTGTTCAGGATTTAGTCGGCGGGTCTGAAAACACACTACTTCTACTGCAGTCTACAGTTAGCCAGTTAGCCGAGTTAGCTGCCGAGTTAGCCACCGAGCTAGCAGGTGAGCTAGCAGAAAGCTCTCAGACGTAGCGTCCATGTTTCTGGTAGAGGTGGTGACTTTGATTGACAGGTGACACTTGGTAGTGAAGCCTAATTTCATATACTTTGAAGCCTAATTTCATATATTTGGCGATTTTTTTAATCATTCAAATTTGGCAGGGTGGTTAACAACACACTTTTCTGTGGTATGTCAAACTCAGAACACATATTTATTCTTACTTTACACAGACTTTAAGCTATTTCAAACAATAATTGAAAACTTTGACCTGCTATTGAAAAATCAGAGGATCACCAAAGTCATTACAATCTATCCTCTCAATGTGTTTAATATCAATCCATCTAATAATTGTCAAGATATTTCACTCAAAAACAAAAATGTCAACCTCAGCGTGGCCCTTGAGGAAAAATCATGGCATCACCAAAGTCAATATAATTAATTCTAAGGGGTTCATTAATGTCTGTAAAAAATAATGTAATGATAATCCATCCAATAGTTGTTGAGATATTTCAGTCTTAGGTCAGTCACGTCACTACAAACACTCATAACTGCGTGTTTGACCTTGCATCTAAGTTTCTAACGGCAGAGAAGAGTAATTGGCTTACAGCGGTGAGAAGCTTTTGAATCAGTGTTGTCACAGCTTAAACGAAGCCTCCTCACATCCGCCTCTGTAGTTGGATATCAGCTTACAGGGAAGGTAGGGATGTGACATAACACACAGAGGAGGCTTTGACCACACCACTGTTAACGCCACTTATAACACAACTCGTTAGCAGCAAACAATGACTGCAGGAGGTTTGTGATAACGAAAGACACTACTGGACAAAAACCTTACAAACACTATAAAGTCTTTAAACGGGCGTTGGATCATTACCAACATCCTAACCTTTGATCTTCTACAAGAAAAATATTTCTTTTAAACATTTTTATGACAGCTCTAAAATGTGAAAGCCTGTGTCCAAACGTTTCCGGGTTAATCCACTTAATGACGTTTATCAGCTTACTGATAGTAAATCTGACGTTGTTCCACTTGGCCCTTTACCGAAAGCAAAGTTTAAAGTTCGAGACAAGTTTGGCAACCTGGCTTTTAATCAGGCTTTCTAGTGATTTGTTTGTAAATGCTGTTTTTTTTAATCACGAGATTGAATTCAAAAGACCTATTCAGTGTTGTTCTGACTGTCAAAAGAAATAAAAAAATAAAAAAAAGAATTGGGTCATTTTTGAGTTGGAGAAAGTGGCTCGTATTGAGTCAAACTTTGGCTGTAAACACAACTAAAGTACTGTAGTAAATTTGTGCTACGACATCTTAATAATATATGTTCGCACTGTGTTAAAGCTATAATAAGCAGTGCTATAATAGATAGGTATCCTCAGGGTGTCAGCACATTTTTAAGAACACATTCAGTGACCTTTAAAACCTTTTTTAACACCTCTTTAAGATTGCTGAGACATATAATAATGCAAATTTGCTGATTTTACTGTTGTAGTGGGTTGAAATGGAGCAAGTAATTTATATAGGACTGCAACTTATGATTAGTTTACTGCTACTGTTACTCCTAATGACTCCTATTGATAAGTCTCCTGTTTGCAAACAATCGAGGATGTCCACTCAGCAGGGCGGTATATAACTTATAACCACTATTCTGACCGCTTAATTAGGGACTTTCACTATTTATAAATAGAGCCCTTACTTAAAGTAGAATTACTGTTTGGAGGTGAATTTAGGCCACAAAGTTAAAGATTACAAAACGCTAGCTCTTGCAAGTTATGAGAAATGAGTGTGGCCCAAACAATTACTGGGCAGCATGGGTTAAAACTTTAAAAAAGTTAAGTAAGTAATTAAGTAAGACTTAATTAATAAGTATTATTTATCAGCTGCAGGAGGTCATAGAGAGAGACTCTGAAAATACATGAAATGTTTTCCTTCTCCTTCTTCTAAAGCAATTAGTCTGCATCTTTATCAGCCGTCACTGAGCCCCTCGCTGATAAATATACAGCTACAAACACACAGGAGCAGGTATGGATGATCCCGAGCAGCAGGGGCTCTGTGTCTGGAGAGACTTTCAGCTTTGAAACTGAACTTCCCAACGCTATGAGCACCACCTCTGTTCACTGTGCTATATGTCATTCACTTTTTGCTCTACTTCTCTCTGCTGCTGAGGTGCGCTCCTATTCAAACAAGCGCACACGAAATCCACACAAAAGTATCAATAGTGTCTATTTGTGCAACCTTCACCCTGCTCCATTTTGAACAAGTATCTGCTACCGTTGAGAACTATTTCTTTTATGTTTTCTGGCTCTCAGAAAGACATTGAGGGGCACTTAGGGTAAAGGGACACAAAAGGGTTGGGAAAGGACATCACATTAATTAACATAAGATTCATTGTGCGGGAGCTCTGAGCCTGCTTTAATTAGGTGAATTAGCATGACGGCCTGAAGGCAATTTGAAGATGATCTGTACCTTGTGCACATTCCTGGGATTCTCCAACCATGCATAGTACATCTCCTCTACATAGTTTGAGCTGGTGCCATTAAGAAAGGGCTCAGCCACCACAGATGTGCTCTGGCGCCTTGCGGGCTGAAACGTCCTTAAGCCCCCTTCGACCCCCAATGTCCTGGGCTGTGAGAGGTTCTGTGCTGTCTGTGCAGCCGTTAAAGGCCGAAGCCTCGAAACTGTAGTCCTTAAGCGATGCATGGCTGCAGATCAGCCACAGCTCCTCACCCCCCTCCCTTCCTCGATGAAGAATGCAGCAGAAGTTTCCTGGACAAGAAGACCCGCCAGGCTTGTCAGAAACGTCCCCTCCTGTCTGGATGAACCGGTCAGGCTGGATTCCCCACAAATCCGGCTTCTCTTCCACTGTTTGTCGTCTGGATGCTGTTTAGACAGAAAGTAAGTACTGTCAATCACAAATACTGTACTTCATCAGTGTGAGCAAATACTGAAGACAAATCCCACTTATCCCCCAAAACTTGTTTCCTACTTGGTAACGTCTGTTTCTACAGTGAAAAATGCTGATTACAATTTCCTTAACCCTTACATATTGTTCAGAGTCTAATTTGACCCAGTTTTACATTTAAAAGAAGGAAAAAAACACCCTAAAAATGTCAATTTAGCCAGAAATTTGATGAGCTTATCCTAATGTGACCCACAATATACAAACATTGAAATAATTCAACATTTTTGTGCAGCTAATACACATTTTTGTTGAGTGTTTGACCCATATTTATTTAAAAAAATTCAAAAACTACCTTACAAAAATACTCTTTATCCACATTTAATTGAAATTATTTGACACTGGACCAATATATAATGTGATTGTGATGTTTTTTCTCCATCGACAAAAAGAAAGTCAAGAATGCACTCTTTCCAAAACTATTTTAAACAATTAATCCATTATTAAAACAATGTATTATCTATCAATCAACTAATTCAATAATTGTTTCAGCTGGTTCCTACTAACTCATCTTCTTTCACTTTCTAAAAAAGACTAACTCTATGGGAGTACTTTCAGCAGCAGATAAAATCTAAATAAATAACAGTGGCTATGATAGTAGTAATGAAAGATGGTAAACATATCACCCAGTGCACTCATTGATGTGTTTTTGGAACACAATGAAGCTTTGTGGCATAGAGGAATAAGCCAGCGTTCGCTACACAGACAATGCTTGTTAGTTGGATTAATTTGTTGTTGAATTTTGTGATGTGTACTAGATATAAAAATATAAAACACAACCTTATCTTAAATGATATGAACACAGTTTGTATTGTCACTTTATCTTTGCTACCAGTATGTCCAGGTCAGATGATAAAACTCAGTACAGTAAGTCCTGTACATCCTAAATATAGCATGTAGTGAGTCAAGGAAGGTCCATAAAATTTGGGTAGAGTAACCCAAACCCACGCCCCCCATAAACACTCACACACACACACACACACACACACACACACACACACACACACACACACACACACACACTCCACTATCACTATCATGCAAGGGGAGTTGCATTCATTCTCTGTTAAGCTTAACAACCACCACTATACATGTATTCCCCTTTATTTCTAACCTTAAACTTTAAAGTATTAACTGTAAACATGTATACATACATTGTAGGGACCAAGCCCCAAAAGGAGTCCCCACTATGTAAACTTAAGGGGACATTGCATTAATTCCATGTTAAGCTTAATAACCACTACACATGTATTCCCCTTCATTTCTAACCTTAAACCTTAAAGTATTACCTGTAAACATGTATACATACATTGTAAGGACCGAGCCCCCAAAAAGGAGTCCCCATAATGTACCTGTGTTATTATAACATCCCCACAACATCTATAAAATTTGGGTACAGTAACCCAAACCCTTCATAAAAACAAACACACACACACTTCACTATCACTTAAGGGAACGTGGCATTGACTTGCATTCATTCTCTGTTAAATTTAACAACATCCACTGCACGTGACCCCCAATCCTAAACCCTTTTCTAACCTTAAACTTTAAAGTATTGACAATAAAAATGAGTCCCCACAATGTACACTTAAGGGGACGTTGCATTAATTCCCTGTTAAGCTTAACAACAACCACTACACACACATTTAACCTTTTTTTTCTAACCTTAAACTTTAAAGAATTAACTGTAAACTTGTTTATGTTACATTATAGGGACCGAGCCCCCCAAAAAGGAGTCCCCACAATGACATAAGGTCCCCACATGATCCGTAACACACGTACACACATACACACACACACATACCAACACGCTCGAGCACAACAAACTGTTATAAACTGAACAGTGTCGCGTGCTTCGGTCACTAAAAAAGATAAAACATGTATCCTTCTCTTAAAAGTTAACTGAGTAAAACTTTTCCTTTAGTTTTCCGGTTGTTACCTTTTCTGCGGTTTTTCTCTCCGGTAAACCTTCACCGAGGAGCAGACCGTCCTGTCCTGAGCGCGAGCAGGATGCGTTGTGTTCTGTGTGAGTGTGTTTGTGTGTGTATGTGTGTGTGTGTGTATGTGGTAAGTCAGCGCGTGCAGCAGCAGCGGCAGCGGCAGCAGCAGCTGAGTCGCGCGCCCGGTCACTGTCTAATCACCTCTGGTGCTGATCTGCGTCACGCCGGGGATGACGTCAGCGCAGTTGCATCAGCAAAACTCTGCAAACCTGAACTCAGAGCTCTTTACCCCTAAACCACTGTCCTAATTCACTGTTTATAAGTCATGTTTAAACAACTAATTTAAGGTTTAACACATAGTAAAGTAGTTTTAATTGAATTTAAGCTAGTTTTTACTCTAACTTTTAATAAACCCTTTCTCTTTTCTTTCTGATTTTAATAGATCAGGTCAAAGCAGTCACTCAGGGATATTGATTTGTTTATCATACTTATTTTCTCATTGGTCTCAATTTTAGTCTTTTAATTTATTCTTTGGTTTTTATTCCTTTTCTTTATGTTGTCACTTGTTCTGTCTCATTATCAGCTTGTCAATCAACTTTGAACTACATTAACCTGTATTAAAGGTGCTCTTTAAATAAAGTTTGATTAATGGATTGATTGATTAAAGATTAAGAAAAAGTTTATATTGAAGTATTATGTAATATACTTGTCAACAACAACAATTATAACTCTCATCAATCAATCAGCCGATCAATCAATCATATATATAATTAAATATGATTACAGCTGTGTTATACCGTGAAATCAAACATTAATTGTATATATGTATGCATGCTTCATATTATATATATCTACTCACAACTACTGTTTATCTACTGCTTATAAATACTACACTTTTACCTGTAATAAAGAAGTAAAAACCAACGCCCCCTGCTGGAATTATACATTAATGTGTCACATAATGAAATATTTTTAGATTTATACATTTATTACATTTAAATCAGCTAGATTAAAATATAGCTGTAGAATTTCTTCTCATGTCTCAACAAAAGCACTTCAAAATCATTCCTAATTGTACTTATTTCGTGCTCCCTCTCAGTAACTGTGACGACTGCTTTTATATCTTGAGTGCAGCTCATTTAGATTCCTTTGTTCCCGATGAGGTTAGACTCTGTAAGCCCACATCCTGCTGGCACTTATTTTCATGTTGATGTGTGTTAATGTAGTTTGTCTTTTGGCAGCAGAGCTTTGTTGGTGATGCTAATGAATTCTTTCTGATGCTAAAGACAGCCATAAAAAAAAAAGAAGACATTTACACTTACACCAGTTTAGGCAGCTACTTACATTCACTGTGTCCTCGTTGACCTGTAAACCTGTTAAGTTAGATCTGTGGGGAGGAAGGCAGCAAAACAACATTGTAAAACATACTGTTAAAAGTAAAGGAACTGTATTATCAGGATACAATTAAGTATCCTCTCCTTCCTCTCTCTCCTCTCCTTCCTCTCTCCTCCTCTTCCTCTCCTTCCTCTCTCTCCTCCTCTTCCTCTCTCTCTCTCTCTCCTTCCTCTCTCCTCTCCTTCCTCTCTCCTCCCTCTCCTCTCTCTCCTCTCCTTCCTCTCTCCTCTCTCTCCTCCTCTTCCTCTCCTTCCTCTCTCTCTCTCCTCTCCTTCCTCTCTCTCTCTCCTCTCCTTCCTCTCTATCCTCTCTCCTCCTCTTCCTCTCTCTCTCTCAATCCTTCCTCTCTATCCTCTCTCCTCCTCTTCCTCTCTCTCTCTCCTCTCCTTCCTCTCTATCCTCTATCCTCCTCTTCCTCTCTCTCTCAATCCTTCCTCTCTATCCTCTCTCCTCCTCTTCCTCTCTCTCCTCTCCTTCCTCTCTCTCCTCTCCTTCCTCTCTCTCTCTCCTTCTCTTCCTCTCTCTCTCTCCTCTCCTTCCTCTCTCTCCTCTCCTTCCTCTCTCTCCTCTCCTTCCTCTCTCTCTCTCCTCTCCTTCCTCTCTCTCTCCTCTCCTTCCTCTCTCTCTCCTCTCCTTCCTCTCTCTCTCCTCCTCTTCCTCTCTCTCCTCTCTTTCCTCTCTCTCTCCTCCTCTTCCTCTCTCTCCTCTCCTTCCTCTCCCCTCTCCTTCCTCTCTCCTTTCCTTCCTCTCTCCTCTCCTTCCTCTCTCCTCTCCTTCCTCTCTCCTCTCTCTCCTCCTCTTCCTCTCCTTCCTCTCTCTCTCTCCTCTCCTTCCTCTTTATCCTCTCTCCTCCTCTTCCTCTCTCTCTCAATCCTTCCTCTCTATCCTCTCTCCTCCTCTTCCTCTCTCTCTCTCTCCTCTCCTTCCTCTCTCTCTCTCTCCTCTCCTTCCTCTCTCCTCTCCTTCCTCTCTCTCCTCTCCTTCCTCTCTCTCCTCTTCCTCTCTCCTCTCCTTCCTCTCTCTCCCCCTCTTCCTCTCTCTCCTCTCCTTCCTCTCTCTCCTCTCCTTCTCTTCCTCTCTCTCCTCTCCTTCCTCTCTCTCTCTCCTCTCCTTCCTCTCTCTCCTCTCTTTCCTCTCTCTCTCCTCCTCTTCCTCTCTCTCCTCTCCTTCCTCTCTCTCTCCTCTCCTCCCTCTCTCTCCTCTCCTTCCTCTCTCTTCTCCTTCCTCTCTCTCCTCTCCTTCCTCTCTCCTCCTCTTCCTCTCTCTCCTCTCCTTCCTCTCTCTCCTCTCCTCCCTCTCTCTCCTCTCCTTCCTCTCTCTCCTCTCCTTCCTCTCTCCTCCTCTTCCTCTCTCTCCTCTCCTTCCTCTCCTTCCTCTCTCTCTCTCCTCTCCTTCCTCTCTATCCTCTCTCCTCCTCTTCCTCTCTCTCTCCTCTCCTTCCTCTCTCCTCCCCTTCCTCTCTCCTCTCCTTCCTCTCCCTCCTCTCCTTCCCCTCTTGTGAAGCCTAGTTAAACCAGTTAAACAGTGATACTGGTTAGACTGCTGCCTTGGCATCCATATGACACTACCTATTAAGTCAGTTTAGCTAACCACTGTAGTGTTTATAGGCTACTGTTTAAGGCAGGGGTGTCAAACATGCGGCCCGTGGGCCAGAACCGGCCCGCCGAGGGGTGCACTCCGGCCCACTTTCCCTCCTGTGTTCTTTTTCTTGCTTCCATCTGTCCTTCTTATCTTTACTATTTTCTTTTCTTCGTTCCTTCCTTCCTTCCACCTGTCCTTCCTCCCTTTTTTCCTTATGTCCTTCCTTCCATCTGTCCTTCCTCCCTTTCTTCCTTCTGTCCTTCCTTCCTCCCTTTCTTCCTTCTGTCCTTCCATCCATCTATCCTTCCTTCCTTTCTTCCTTCTGTCCTTCCCTCCATCTATCCTTCCTCCCTTTCTTCATTCTGTCCTTCCTCCCTCCCTTCCTTCCTTCCTTCCTTCCATCTGTCCTTCTATCCATTTCTCCTTCTTACCTTTCTTCCTTCTGTCCTTCCTTCCATCTGTCCTTCCTACCTTTCTTCCTTCTGTCCTTCCTTCCATCTGTCCTTCCTACCTTTCTTCCATCTGTCCTTCCTACCTTCCTTCCTTCCTTCCTTCCTTTCTTCCTTCTGTCCTTCCTTCCATCTGTCCTTCCTCCCTTTCTTCCTTCTGTCCTTCCTTCCTTCTGTCTTTCCTCCCTTTCTTCCTTCTGTCCTTCCTTCCATCTGTCCTTCCTCCCTTTCTTCCTTCTGTCTTTCCTTCGTCCCTTCCTTCCTTCCTTCCATCTGTCCTTCCTCCCTTTCTTCCTTCTGTCCTTCCTCCCTTTCTTCCTTCTGTCCTTCCTTCCATCTGTCCTTCCTTCCTTCCTTCCTTCCATCTGTCCTTCCTCCCTTTCTTCCTTCTGTCCTTCCTACCTTTCTTCCCTCCTTCCTTTTGCCTATCTTTCCTTCCTTCCTTCTGTCTTTCCTCCCTTTCTTCCTTCTGTCCTTCTTTCCATCTGTCCTTCCTCCCTTTCTTCCTTCTGTCCTTCCTTCCATCTGTCCTTCCTCCCTCCCTTCCTTCCATCTGTCCTTCCTACCTTTCTTCCTTCTGTCCTTCCATCCATCTCTCCTTCCTACCTTTCTTCCTTCTGTACTACCATCCATCTGTCCTTCCTACCTTTCTTCCTTCTGTACTACCATCCATCTGTCCTTCCTCCCTTTCTTCCTTCTGCCCTTCCTTCCTCCCTCCCTTCCTTCCATCTGTCCTTCCTACCTTTCTTCCTTCTGTCCTTCCTTCCATCTCTCCTTCCTACCTTTCTTCCTTCTGTCCTTCCTTCCATCTGTCCTTCCTCCCTTTCTTCCTTCTTATTTCCTTCCTTCCTTCCTTCCTTCTTTCCCTCCATCTTTTTAATGATCCGGCCCACATGAGATCAAATTGGTCTGTATGTGGCCCTTGAATGAAAATGAGTTTGACTCCTCTGGTTTAAGGCCTTCTAATTCTAATAAAGTTTTTCTAGCTGCCCCTTGTCTTTAAAAATGCTAACACACACATGCAGTCAAAGAAGGATTTGTGCACTTATACAACAGGTACATTTATACACTCTGGTTCAGTGCCAGATGTACTTCATGCACCACTTCAAACAAAGCAATATATATATCGACCTTTGCCCTGTGACTGCTTATGTAAAGAGTAAATGAACAAACTTCCTCTTTCATCACTATCAAACCTTTTTCAAGTGTTTTTTTTCCAGGTGATCAAACAGCTGTGTGGCTCCTTCGCTTCAGTCGATAACCAGTTTTACCAGCACTGGGATCTAAAACCCAGAATTATATCGATTCCTGTGCTCCTCCCCCGCTCCTTGTTTCTGAGCTTGCTTCAGCTGTTTCTACTCCCTCTGGTTAACCCTTAAACAGACAACGTGCACCAGGAGATACAGACTCTTTAACCTTGTTGTCCTCCCGGGTCCTTCCTCTGTCCTTCCTTCCTTCCTTCCTTCCTTCCTTCATCTGTCCTTCCTTCCTTCCTCAGATCTAAGTTCAGCTGTTAGGGTAAATGTTCCCTCCTTCTGTCCTTTCTTCCTTCCTTCATCTGTCCTTCCTTTCTTTCTTCCTTCCTTCCTTCCTTCCTTCCTTCCTCCCTCCCTCCCTCCCTCCCTCCCTCCCTCCCTCATTTCCTTCCTTCTTCCTCCCTCCTTCCTTTCCTTCCTTCTTCCTCCCTTCCTTCCCTTCCTCCTTCCTTCCTTTCCTTCCTTCTTCCCTCCTTTCCTTCCTACCTTCCTTCCCTCCTTCCTTCCCTTCCTTCTTCCTCCCTTGCTTCCCTTCCTTCCTCCTTTCCTTCCTTCTTCCCTCCTTTCCTTCCTCCCTTCTTTCCTTCCTTCCTTCCTTACTTTAGGTGCAAATGACATAACTAGTAAGGTCTGTTTAAGGGTTAAACTCTGCCCTTTGGTTAATTCTTACAGCCTGATTGCAGCTCGACGAGGATCAACATGTGCATTAAATAACCAATAAAATCATTACACGCAGAGACTGATACCCAACCACGAAAACAAATAACTCACACTACGTTCTGTGTGTGGACATCAGCCAAGATAAGAGAGAGTGAGGGAGGAGTAAAGTGCTCTCTGCATTGCTCATTTTATTGGTTCACACACTGATTACATCTGATCACATCTTTTTTTTTTTTTTTTTTATATTGATAAGACTTGGAATGCACACCAGAGAAATCATCATCATCGTCATCATCATCGTCAGTATAATATTAATATAAAAGAAATCAGAATGAGAAATGCATTGTTTCACACGCAGTAGCATCATCGTCTGTCATCTCCTGATCAAACTGAGGGAAAAAGAGGCTCTTCTAATCTTCTAATCGCAGTTAAAAGGAGTTGCAGCCTACGTCCTTACACACTTATTCTGCCACATGCTAATATTAACTAGACGTGGAGCGGTTGCCAAATGGGACAATGACTCTATTAGTATCAGTAATCCTATTTAAAGTACTGATACTTCTTTTAGTGTTTGAATGAGGACAGGAAGGAGCACTGCTGGCTTCATGCCCATACAGGAGATTCAGTCATGGCATGTAAGGTATTAAAAAAAAAGAAAAGAAAAGAAAACACCAAACACAACCTGCAGAGTGTGAGTCTGATAATAATCCATTTGCTCATGTTTATGGATGTGACCAAAGAACCGGTTCCTTTTATAGAAGAAAAACAGGTGACTTGTGATATTTGACGACTGCTTTGGTTCAGTTTTAACCCTTAAACAGACCTTACTAGTTATGTCATTTGCACCTAAAGTAAGGAAGGAAGGAAGGAAAGAAGGAAGGAAGGAAAGGAGGGAAGAAGGAAGGAAAGGAGGAAGGAAGGGAAGCAAGGGAGGAAGAAGGAAGGGAAGGAAGGAGGGAAGGAAGGTAGGAAGGAAAGGAGGGAAGAAGGAAGGAAAGGAGGGAGGAAGGGAAGGAAGGAGGGAAGGAAGGTAGGAAGGAAAGGAGGGAAGAAGGAAGGAAAGGAGGGAGGAAGGGAAGGAAGGGAGGAAGAAGGAAGGAAAGGAAGGAGGGAGGAAGAAGGAAGGAAATGAGGGAGGGAGGGAAGGAGGGAGGGAGGGAGGGAGGGAGGGAGGGAGGGAGGGAGAAAGGAAGGAAGGAAGGAAGAAAGGAAGGAAGAAAGGACAGAAGGAGGGAACATTTACCCTAACAGCTGAACTTAGATCTGAGGAAGGAAGGAAGGACAGATGAAGGAAGGAAGGAAGGACAGATGAAGGAAGGAAGGAAGGAAGGAAGGAAGGAAGGACAGAGGAAGGACCCGGGAGGACAACAAGGTTAAAGAGTCTGTATCTCCTGGTGCACGTTGTCTGTTTAAGGGTTAATGAGCAGAACTCTTGATATTTAATAATTAAATCACAAAATGCAAAACACTGAATCAGACAACAGAGTACAGACCGCTCATATTACTCAATAATCAGTAACAGCAGGCTGGTTTCTGTATTTGTCTATATGCACTCTTAGTATTGGAATTACTTAGTTGTTAATTTATATTATATATATTATTTATATATATATTTATTTAAAAAAATATGTAGCCTGCATAAGCTGCATAATGATTTTAAAGCAAATCAAATCATTATTTTATGCTACATCATTTTAGGCTAAATGGAAAAAAGTATTTAACCCTTAAACAGACCTTACTAGTTATGTCATTTGCACCTCAAGTAAGGAAGGAATGAAAGGAGGGAGGAAGGAAGGAAGGTAGGAAGGAAAGGAGGGAATAAGGAAGGAAAGGAGGGAAGAAGGAGGAAGGAAGGAAGGAAAGGAGGGAATAAGGAAGGAAAGGAGGGAGGAAGGGAAGGAAGGGAGGAATAAGGAAGAAGAGGAAGGAAGGAAAGTAGGAAGGAAAGGAGGGAAGAAGGAAGGAAAGGATGGAAGGACAGATAAAGGAAGGAAGAAAGGAAGGAAGGAAGGAGAGAGGAAGGAAGGAAGGACAGAGGAAGGAAGGAAGGAAGGAAGGAAGGAAGGAAGGAAGGACAGAGGAAGGACCCGGGAGGACAACAGGAAGGTTAAAGAGTCTGTATCTCCTGGTGCACGTTGTCTGTTTAAGGGTTAAGGTGGTTTTACTGCTCTTAAATGTACAAAAAAGAAAAGAAAATTTGACCCTGGACAGTACATAAGGGTTAAGAAATGACTGTACCATTATGGATAAACATGCACAATACTTGAATTCATAATTATGATATAATTTAATTCAGATGTTTTGAGGCATTGTGAAGCATTTTGTGTTGAAGAGTTCTGCAAACTGAACCAAAGCAAAAGTGAAATACTGCAAAAGTGGATTGAAATGAAGTAACTGCAAAGGCCTGGTTTGTCTTTATCTGTCTCCTCTTACACTCTGCTTATCATGTTGAGGAGGTCCCACCCTCACCCCCACCCAAAACCTCCCCCTCCCTCTCCTCCTCCCCCCACCCCCACCCTCCTATACCCCCCCCCCCTCCACCCATGCAGAAACCAGCACTGATCATTGTTTGCATTTTGAACCCTTTAACTGACTCTGTTGTTGGATGTTGGCGCCCCCTTGAGGACAGATTGTGGTACTGCACAGATTGTTACTGACCTGATGTTTAACACCAATTATCATAGACACTGAGGTTATATCTTTTATATCAATCTATATAATAAATATCTATATTTGTTATTTCTAAGAATCTATCTGAGGGTTTAAGGGTTTAAGGGGAAAGGAGGGAGTTTACATTCAATAAATAACTACATGAATAAATAATTAAATAAATAAAACATGTTTGTATTATTCAGACACCAGAGTTGTATTTGTAGCTGGATGCAGAATTAAAACCATGATTTTCCAGATTTGGTGATTTTAACATTTTTCAGATAAATTTAAGGATTAGCCCTTTATGGATTTAGAAATACCTCTCATTCATTAATTAGGCTAAATACACAATTAACCCTCGCATCGTCCTCCCAGGTCAAATTGACCCTTTCTTCCTTCCTTCTGTCCTTCCTTCCCCCTCACTCCTGCTTTCCTTCCATCCTTCTTTCCTTTCCTCCTTTCCTTCCTTCCCTCCCTCCTTTCCTTCCTTCCTTCATTCCCTCCTTTCCTTCCTTTTTCCTCCTTTACTTCCTTCCCCCTTTCTTTCCTTCCTTCTCTCCTCCTTTCCTTCCTTTTCCTCCTTTACTTCCTTCCTTCTTTCCTTCCTTCCTTCCTTCCTTCCTTCCTTCCTTCCTTCCTCCCTCCCTCCTTTTCTTCCTTCTTCCCTCCCTCCTTTTCTTCCTTCTTCCTTCCTTCCTTCCCTCCTCCTTTCCTTCCTTTTTCCTCCTTTACTTCCTTCCCCCTTTCTTTCCTTCCTTCTCTCCTCCTTTCCTTCCTTCTGACTCCTTTACTTCCTCCCTCCCTCCTTTCCTTCCTTCCTTCTTCCTTCCATCTTCCTCCCTTCCTTCCTTGACTCTAGGACAACAGGAGGGTTAAGAAAGATGTTGAATTATATTATGAAAAAGCACAAATTTGACTTTAGCTCATGAAAAGCTGAGACTTTCATATTTGGGGATAAAATGTAAAAAGAATAAGTGAAACCATTAACTGAATAAATAAAATGTAAATGTATCTACGACCTGGCTTACATCCTTGAATTAACTTTTTATTTTCGGGAAATAAAAAATAGCATTGCATTTTTGTATCTTTCCTTCAGAAGTGTGAAGTAAAAAAGCTGCACTTTTGAAATAATGATAATCTAAATTAAGCCCATAAAAACTGATTGATTAGGATTTTGGATTTTTTTCTGATCTGGATCCCAAAAAAAAAAAAGGCATATTCTGTCATTATCCTCAACAGCATCCTCATTATACTACACTATCATATTAATTATTAACACAAAAAAAAAAAAAAAATTATGCACTTACAAAGCCTGGAAAAAAGAGGCAATAGATTATATTTCACCAGCAGCTCAGTCCCAAAAAAATAAGAGAAAAATCAATAAATCAAAAAATCAATAAAAACGCACGATAACACCCAACGTACCAAATGTATTAACTCGGAATATCATGCAATTAAATACCATCTACAGCATAATTGTAGTCACCACGATGAAACTGGACATTTTTTTTTTTTTTTTTACATTAACAGCATGATAGTATGATGCAATCAAACCATTGTCATAATTATAATTGTCAGTAGTTAACTTGCAATGTTCAGTAACACAGAAGGAGAATCAATTAAGAACAACAGTAAAGGTCTTTTTATAGCATGCTGCATCGGGGGGGGGTTGGGTTTTTTTTTTTTTTTTTGTCTTTTTGTCTTTTTGCACGGCTCAAGAGGATCCGGAGGGAAACACGGAGGCGTCGGTTCATCGGGGGGGAAGAGTTCAAGTTCAACTACACTCCAAACAAAAACATAAAACAAACACTGGATGACGAAAAACTGATAATTACATAAACACCCACTAGTCTCTCTCTCTCTCTCTCTCTCTCTCTCTCTCTCTCTCTCTCTCTCTCTCTCTCTCTCTCTCTCTCTCTCCTCTCTATCGCTGTCTTTCTGTAGAGAGACGTGGTGCTTTTAACCTTCCTGTTGTCCTCGAGTCAAGAAAGGAAGGAAAGGAGGGAGGAAGAAGGAAGGAAACGAGTGTGGAAGGAAGGAAAGGAAGGAACGGAGTGTGGAAGGAAGGATGGAGGAAGGGAGGAAGTGAGGAAGAAGGAAGGAAGGACGGAGGAAGGAAGGAAGGAAAGGAGGAAGGGAGGCAGGGAAGGAGGGAGGGAGGAAGGAAGGAAGGAAGGAAAGGAGGTAGGGAGGAAGAAGGAAAGGATGGAGGAAGGAACGGAAGGAAGGAAGAAGGAAGGAAAGGAGGGAAGGAGGGAGGGAGGAAGGAAGGAGGGAAGGAAGGGAGGGAAGAAAGAAGGCAGGAAGGAAGGAAGGAGGAAGAAGTAAGGAAAGGAAGGAAGGAAGGACAGAAGAAATTAAGAAAGGGAAGAAGGAAGGAAGGAAGGAAAGGAGGGAGGAAGGAAAGAAAGGAAGGAAGGAAGGAAGGACAGGACGGGTCAATTTGACCCTGGAGGACGACACAAAGGTTAACTTTATGTTTCAGCCTTTTTTTTAAATTTAAATTAAAATTTTAATCGGTCGTGCAGAAACAAGCCACTCGCTAATAATAAGAATACAGTTATAGGAGGAAGAGGAGGAGGAGGAGTCATGCTCATCATAAAAAAAAGAAAAGAAAAGAAGCAAGAAGAAAGAAGAAAGAAAAAAAGAAAAGAAGCAAGAAAAGAGGGGTTTTTAAAATGACTAATAAATATACTGTACAAAGGTGAAAGAGCACAACGACAGACTGCAGCCATAAGAAGAAGAAACAGGAAGTAAAGGTGGAGGTGAAGGCGGACAGGTGCAGTCCAGGTGTGACGAGGGGCAAAAGGAAGTTAGTCCAGTTTCCTTTTTTTTTTTTCAAAATAAAATACTAATAATAATAACTGATAATAATAAGCCCCTCTTTGCTGTGTTGGGAGCGTCGGGAGTTCATCGTCTGTCGTTCAGGTTGGAGAGAGACACACAGAAGAAGAAGAGAGAGGAGAGCGAGGTGTGTGTGTGTGTGTGTGTGTGTGTGTGTGTGTGTGTGTGTGTGTGTGTGTGTGTGTGTGTGTGTGTGTGTGTGTGTGTGTGTGTGTGTAGATTGCAGGAGGACGATCATCGGGATCCCAAAATATCTTCACATCATCTCCGCCCCTTCGCTCCGTCCACCTGTACCTCTCTCCCACTGCTCATTTACTCTCTTTTAGATTATTGGCTTGTTCCGTCTCCGCTCCTCGTCTGCCTCCTTGTCTGCTTCCTCGTCTGCCTCCTCGTCTGCCTCCTCGTCTGCTTCCTCGTCAGCCTCCTCGTCTGCTTCCTCGTCAGCCTCACCGACCTGAAGAGAGGAAAGATGGTTTATAACACTACAAGGCATTTGGAAGCAGATTTAAGGATATTTTAAGTGTTAAGGAAGGAAGGAAGGGAAGGAAAGGAAAGGAGGGAGGAAGGGAAGGAAGGAAGGAAGGATGGAGGACCGAAGTAAGGAAGGAAGGTAAGAAGGAAGGATGGAAGGGAGGAAGGAAAAAGAAGGAAAGGAGGGAGGAAGGAAGGAACAGTCAAAACAGACATGGTCAATTTTCCCTCCCCACTCCTGTTTGATACTCCCGCAAAAATGTTCCTTCCTCCCTCTTTTCCTTCCTTCTTCCTCCCTTCCTTCCTCCCTTCCTCCCTTCCTTCTTTCCCTTCTTTCCTTCCTTCTTTCCTCCCTCCTTTCCTTCCTCCTTCCTCTCCTACTTCCCTTCCTTCTTTCCTTTTCTCCCTTCCTTCCTTCCTTCCTTCCTCCCCTTTTCCTTCCTTTTTCCTCTCCTACCTCCCTCCCTCCTTTTTCCTTCCTCCCTCCCTCCCTCCCTCCCTCCCTCCTTCCTTACTCCCTGCTTTCCTTCCTTCCTTCTTTCCTCATTTCCTTCCTCCATCCCCCTTCCTTCCTTCCTCCCTGCTTCCTTTCCTACCTGCTTTCCTTCTTTCTTCCCTCCTTTCCTTCCTTCCATCTTCCTCCCTCCTTTCCTTCCCTCCCTTCCTTCCTCCCTCCTTTCCTTCCTTCTTCCTACCTTCCTTCCTTCCTTGACACGAGGACAACAGGAGGATTAACTGAGCAACGTGTATCCAGTAAATTGTTCATGTAGTTATGACATGTAATATTTAATCCTAATAATATTTAAATAAGTTTAATACAGTGTGTGTGTGTGTGTGTGTGTGTGTGTGTGTGTGTGAGTGTGTGTGTGTGTGTGTGTGTGTGTGTGTGAGTGTGTGTGTGTGTGTGTGTGTGTGTGTGTGTGTGTGTGTGTGTGAGTGTGTGTGTGTGTGTGTGTGTGTGTGTGTGTGTGTGTGTGTGTGTGTGTGTGTGTGTGTGTGGCGGTGTGTTATATAACGTTGTGTAAGTAGGAACAGAACATCAGGTCGGTTAATGGACCCGGCCGGCTGAGATGTAAGTTTGGATTAGAAGTGTACGGTGGGATTATGGGAGCTGAAACGAGCTGCTGCTGGAAATGATGCTGCTGCTAAAGACTCAACCAAATATATAATGAGCTGGAAGATGCTAAAGATGCTAAAGATGCTAAAGATGCTAAAGACTGAACCAAATATATAATGAGCTGGAAGATGCTAAAGATGCTAAAGATGCTAAAGACTGAACCAAATATATAATGAGCTGGAAGATGCTAAAGATGCTAAAGTGCTAAAGATGCTAAAGATGCTCAGAGGAGGAGCCGAGAGGAAGAAGAGATGATTACAGATGTTTTAATGATATGAATAAAAGTAAGAGTGTGTTGTGTTCTGAGTTAATGCAAATATTCATTTTCATTATTGGTTAATACGTTTTCAATCAACTCTAATAATCTGATTAATTGTGTCCACTAATAATAGTGTGACATCTTCGTGTCATCTTCGCCAGGTCAAATTGACCCCGTCTGTTTTGACTGTTCCTTCCTTCCCTCCTTCTTTCCTTCCCTCCTTCCTTCTTTTTCTCTGTCCTTCTTTCCTTTCTCCCTCCTTCCTTCATTCCTTCTTTCCTCTGTCCTTCATTCCTTCCTTTCCTTCCCCATTTCCTTCTTTCCTTTCCTTCCTCCCTTCTGTCCTTCCCTTCCTTCCTTCCTTCCTTCCTCCCTCCTTTCCTTCCTTCTTCCTTCCTTCCTTCCTCCCTCCCTCACACTCTCCTGTCCTTCCTTCCTTCCCTCCTTCCATCCTCCTTTCCCTCCTTCCTCCTTCCCTTGCTTCCTCCCTTCTTTCCTCCCTGCTGTCCTTCCTTCATTCCTTCCTTTCCTCCCTCCCTTCTCTCCCTCCCTTCTCTCCTCTATCCTGTCCTTCCTTCCTCTTTCCTCCCTCCTTTCCTTCCTTCTTCCATCCTCCCTCCTTCCTTCCTCTCTTCCTTCCTTCCTCCCTTCCGTCCATCTTTCCTTCCTTCCTCCCTTCCTTCCTTGACTCGAGGAGGGTTAAGGTGTTTTTTCTTCTCTTAAATATAAAACTGGGTCAAAATTAGACCCTGAGAAGTATATAAGGAGTTTCTTTAGTACCTCATCCCTGCAGCGGGGCGGCGGGAGCTCCTGAGCAGTGGAAGTGAACGTTTTGCCACCCGGCTCTCCCTGCGGTGCCAGACCCGGGTCTCTTCTGATTGGCTGGAGCGAGGGCGTCCCTGTCCGTCCACGAACTGCGTCAGGCGGATGTAGGCGATGCACGCAGCGTCGTCTCCGATCATGTGCACGTGAGGGTTGAGGATGGTGGTGTGGATGGGCTTACTGTTCTTAGAGAGGGACTGACGGAGGGAGAGAGAGAGAGAGAGAGGGGAGAGAGGGAGAGAGGGAGGAGAGAGAGAGAGAGAGAGAGGAGAGGGAGAGAGGGAGAGAGAGAGAGAGAGAGAGGGAGGAGAGAGAGGAGAGAGAGAGAGAGAGAGAGAGAGAGAGGGAGAGAGGGAGAGAGAGAGAATACAAGTTTAAAAAGTAGATTGAATTGTCCCTCCCTCCTTCCTTCCTTCTTCCCTTCCTTCTTTCCTTCCTCCATCCCCCTTTCTTCCTTCCTTCCTTTCCTTCCCCCTTCTCCCTTTCTTTCCTTCCCCTACCTTCCTCCATTCCTTCTTTCCTCTGTCCTTCATTCCTTCCTTTTCTTCCTCCCTTCCTTATTTCCTTTCCTCCCTTCTTTCCTCCCTCCTGTCCTTCCTTCCTCCCTCCTTTCCTTCCTCTCTTCCTCCCTTCCTTCTTTCCTCCCTCCCGCTTCTCTCTTTCTTTCTTCCCTTCCTCCTTCCTTCCTTCCGTCCTCCCTCCTTTCCTTCCTTCTTCCTTCCTTCTTTCCTCTCTCCCTTTTCTTTCCTCCGTCCCGCTTTCTTCCTTCCTTCCTTTCTCCCATCCTTCCTTCCTCCTGTCCTTCCTTCCTTGACTCGAGGACAACAGGAGGGTTAAAATTGAAAGTCAATCAATAAAATCGTTTAAATTGTCGTCTTACGGTTGTCAAAGTAAAATCTGTGGAAGTCCATCCCCTCCACCAGATTACCGAGCCCCTCCGGCTCAAACGAAGTCAGCCCCGGGTCGCAGATCTTCCTGTGAGCACAAACAGAGCCGAGGTCACAACACCACTCTTTAATGTCATGTTTTAAAAAGGCGACTTCCTGTTTGGTTTCCCTGGTGAATTCATGTGTGGGAAACTGATGCAGAAATGGGATCGCCAAAAAAAAAAAAAACTCATCTAGATATAAAATGGTAAAATGGAATATTGGCTTAACCCTCCTGTTGTCCTCGAGTCAAGGAAGAGAGGAAGAAGGAAGGAAGGAAGGGAGGGAGGAAGGAGGGAAGGAAAAAGGGGAGGATGGAAGGAATGAAGGAAGGAAGGGAAGAAGGAAGGAAGGAAGGGAGAAAGAAGGAAGGGAGGAAGAAGGAAGGGAGGGAGGGAGGGAGGGAGGAAGGAAGGGAGGAAGGAAGGAAAGAAGGACAGAGGAAAGAAGGAAGGTAGGGGGAGGAAAGAAAGAGAGGAGGAGGAAGAAGGAAGGACGGGAGGAAGAAGGAAGGGAGGGAGGGAGGGAGGAAGGAAGGAAGGAAGGAAGGAAGGGGGAAGGAAGAAGGGAAGGAAAAAGGGCAGAAAGGAAAGAAGGAAGGGAGGGAGGAAAGAAGGGAGGAGGGAGGGAGGGAGAAAGGAAGGGAGGAAGGAAGGAAAGAAGGACAGAGGAAAGAAGGAAGGTAGGGGGGAGATAAGAAAGAGAGAAAGGAGGGAGGGATGAAGGAAGGAAAGGAAGGAAGGAGGGAAGGGAAGGAAAGAAAGAAGGGAGGAAAGAAGGAACGGGGTCAATTTGACCCGGGAGGACGACAGGAGGGTTAAATATTAGGGCTTCACACTCATATCCACCTCAAAACAGAGAATTTGGAAATTACATCACATCTGACAATGTATGGAAGCCCATTAGTGCCAAGAACAAAAAAAAACCCGACCTTTTCCATTACTATAGTACCGACTCAACGTGGGCGGGGTCGTCATAGCAACGGCTCTGCGAAACTGCAGTGACTTCGTTTTATACGCGACACAAACACATAAACATTGGAGGACATGGAGGCGATGGAGTACTTGCTGCTGTATGTGTCTTTCTGTCACACACACAAAAGCGTCCTTCCTTCCTTCCCTCTGTCCTTCCTTCCTTCCTTCCCTCTTTCCTTCCTTCCTTCCTGCTGCTGTATTTGTCTTTCTGTCACACGCAAAGCATCCTTCCTTCCTTCCCTCTGTCCTTCCTTCCTTCCCTCTTTCCTTCCTTCCTTCCTGCTGCTATATTTGTCTTTCTGTCACACACAAAGCGTCCTTCCTTCCTTCCCTCTGTCCTTCCTTCCTTCCCTCTTTCCTTCCTTCCTTCCTGCTGCTGTATTTGTCTTTCTGTCACACACAAAGCGTCCTTCCTTCCTTCCCTCTCTCCTTCCTTCCTTCCCTCTTTCCTTCCTTCCTTCCTGCTGCTGTATTTGTCTTTCTGTCACATACAAAGCGTCCTTCCTTCCTTCCCTCTGTCCTTCCTCCCTTCTTTCCCTCTGTCCTTCCTTCCTTCCTACCTTCCTTCCTGCTGCTATATGTGACTTTCTGTCACACACAAAGCAAAGAGAAGAGAAACCGTATCGCTGTAACGCTGTTGCCGGGATTTAAAAATGGCGGGTTTGATTCTTGTGTGGGACGGCTCATGACTCTTCCAGTGACAACTCTTCTGACCAATCAGTCGGCCGGCAGTCTGATGACATCACATTTAGTATCGGCTCGGCTCGCTTGGAACCTCGGCAGAGCAGATACTAAAAAAGTAGCAGGTACCAGGTACTATCCCTAGTGGAAACGCACAAAAAGCCAAGCCGAGTCGAGTCGAGTCGTGCTGGAACTGTGTTGTGGAAAAGCGCCTAAAGTGGGTTTTCATTTTCGGTAATGCAAAAGTACTCTAACCAATTACTTTCCTCAGAAGGTAACGCTGTAATGTAACTAGTTACTTTTCAATGGCAGTGATTTTGTAATGTCACTGGTCACAATTATGATTTAGTTGATTTTGACTTCCTATATCATAGTTTTTCTCATTTTTCTCATAATTTTGAGCTCAGAAATGTGACTTACTATCCTGTAACTTTGACTTAATATATCTTTTTTTTTTTTTACCATTTTATAGTTTTAACTTAACTCATATTTGACTTAGTAGCTAAATAAGTTGACTTGGTTTCAGTTTTCAAAAAGTGTTTGAGTAACTTCAGTAAATTTGGACTCATTATCTCATCATTTGACGTACAAAGAGTATTTTCACATTCATTTTAATGCATTTTTTTCTCTTAGTGGCAGAAATGAGCTTCCTTCACTTTGGCATCAACTAAAATAAAAAAGCACACTCCCCCCCTCCTCCCCTCCCTCCCTCGCTCAATCTGTCAAGGGTCATTATAAAAATTGTACAGTAGGTAGAGAGAGAGAGGGGGGGGGGGGATAAAACAATGACTGTAATTACTCTTTAATCTTTTAATACAAAGATAAAAAAAGATAAAACACATTTTACGTCAATCAGATTAATGGTTTTTTATGTGTGCAGCTGATGGAGCTGAAGTCCTACTTTTCTGACCCGCTGATGAGTTTCCTGTTTTAGAAGTGGGGTGGGTTTTTTTTTAATGAAAGAAGAAGAAGCAGAGAGAGTGAAGGGAAGCGGTGGACTCACGCATAGGCCTCAAAGTCTCCGTTGTTGACAGCTTCGATCAGCTGCTCTGTGATCTTTATGATCTCCTGTTTTCGGGCTGCAGAGAAGAAACAAAAAGTACAATGAGAACAATGTGAGTTCATCCCATTTTAAAAAGTTCACCGTCATCCTGAAGCTGTAGCACGCTGATGCTCTCATGCACAAATTTCAGCTCATCGATAGCAACTAATAAAATATTTTTAACCCTTTACATACAGTTCATATTCTGACTTATAGTTAGTCTCTGCACCAATTCACATTCATTAATTCCCCAATCAGGCGTTAATAAATGTTTGATTCATCTTTAACCCTTTGTAGGTCACACCAAGAAAATGCTATTTGAGGCCAACCATAGAACAGCCTGTATCTATAGCAACCATAGAACAGCCTGTATCTATAGCAACCATAGAACAGCCTGTATCTATAGCAACCATAGAATGACCTGTACCTATAGCAACCACAGAACAACCTGTACCTATAGCAACCATAGAACAACCTGTATCTATAGCAACCATAGAACAGCCTGTATCTATAGCAACCATAGAATGACCTGTACCTATAGCAACCACAGAACAACCTGTACCTATAGCAACCATAGAACAACCTGTATCTATAGCAACCATAACACAACCTGTATCTATAGAACAACCTGTACCTATAGAACAACCTGTACCTATAGCAACCACAGAACAACCTGTACCTATAGAACAACCTGTACCTATAGTAACCATAGAACAACCTGTATCTATAGAACAACCTATATCTATAGCAACCATAGAACAACCTGTACCTATAGCAACCATAGAATAACCTGTATCTATAGCAACCATAGAACAACCTGTATAGCAGTCATAGAACAACCTGTATCTATAGCAACCATAGAACAGCCTGTATCTATAGCAACCATAGAACAACCTGTATCTATAGCAACCATAGAACAACCTGTATCTATAGCAACCATAGAACAACCTGTATCTATAGAACAACCTATATCTATAGCAACCATAGAACAATCTGTATCTATAGCAACCACAGAACAACCTGTACCTATAGCAACCATAGAATAACCTGTATCTATAGCAACCATAGAACAACCTGTATCTATAGCAACCATAGAACAACCTGTATAGCAGCCATAGAACAACCTGTATCTATAGCAACCATAGAACAACCTGTATCTATAGCAACCATAGAACAACCTGTACCTATAGCAACCATAGAACAGCCTGTATCTATAGCAACCATAGAAACAACCTGTATCTATAGCGACCATAGAACAACCTGTATCTATAGCAACCATAGAACAACCTGTATCTATAGCGACCATAGAACAACCTGTATCTATAGCGACCATAGAACAACCTGTATCTATAGCAACCATAGAACAACCTGTATCTATAGCAACCATAGAACCTGTATCTATAGCAACCATAGAACAACCTGTATCTATAGCAACCATAGAACAGCCTGTATCTATAGCAACCATAGAACAACCTGTATCTATAGCAACCATAGAACAATCTGATGGTCTGTCTGTGCATTACATACCTCATACAAGTGGTAGAGATTGACCTAAAAAGTTAAATGGGTTAAATAGATTTAGTTTTTAGCAGATATCAGGACACAAAGTGATTTCTACCAAACGGTTGAGCAGATCTATAAAGGGTTAATGTAGCTGTCAGAGAGAAAACTGTGTTTCACAATCACTTTATTATCATCCAGAGGAAGAATATTTTATAGAATATGATAAAATGCTGTTTTTATTTTTTTCATTGTTTTAATAAACGCTGGTTGTAAATTTGCATATTTAAAAAAAGTGTATCGATTGCTACATTGTATTTCCATTTTTTGTATATTTGGGGGCCACATTAGGAAATGTCCACCTATAAGAAATGTATGCATGTTTATAGTTGCTTTTTTTTTTACAGCTCTAAATGTAAAAAACAGGTTCAAATTTGACCCTGAACAGTATGTAAGGGTTAAACATGAACACACACACACACACACACACACACACACACACACACAGCTCAGCTCTGACTCACTTGAGAGTTTGTTGCTCATTGTAAATCTAATCAGTCATCTGTCTATCATCCGTGTCTCTGAGTGAAATCTCTCTCTCCATGCTTCTCCCAAAAAAACCAACAACGAAAAAAAAACCAAACTACTTCTTCCGTGTATGAAGTTGTGTAGTTTTACTCTTCGCCTACATGTCCCCGTTTTTTTTGTTTTGTTTTTGTTTAGAAAGTCAAAACGTCCCCCTTCTTCTTCTTCTTCTTCTTCCTCTCCGTCTAGTAGCCGCGTCGCTCTCCACTTCCATCCATCATCCATCATATCTCTCGTGCACATGCGAGCGGCTGCTTGAGCTCATCATGCTATTCTTGTCACAGCCCTCTAGATGAGATTTACTGGTGTCCTTCTCCCCTCACTTCCTCCCTGCACTGAGTGGAAGGCTTAACTCGCCCTGATTGTCCCTCCCTCTCTCTCTCTCTCTCTCTCTCTCTCTCTCTTTATCTCTCTCTATCTCTCTCACTCAGTCACTCACTCACTCTCTCTCTCTATCTCTATGTCCCCTCCCTCTCTCTCTCTCTCACTCACTCACTCACTCACTCACTCTCTCTCTATCACTCACTCACTCACTCTCTCCCTCTCTCTCTCTCTACCTATCTTTCTCTCTCTCTCTCTCTCTCTCTGTCCCTCCCTCTCTCTCTCACTCACTCACTCTCTCTCTCTCTCTCTCTCCCTCTCTCTCTCTCTCTCTCTCTCTCTCTCTATGTCCCTCCCTCTCTCTCTCTCTCTCTCTACCTCTATCTCTCTATCTCTCACTCACTCACTCTCTCCACTCTCTCTCTTTCTATTTATGTTCATACACCTTCATCTCTCTGTTTTCCTGCACAATTACTGATGTGTATAAATAGAAAACAAAAAGAGGAATGTGTCTGAAAACAAAATATTATTAACTTTATGGGTGACTGTGTATAAAAATGTGTTGCCAGCTGCACAAAATTAAAACTTTCCACTTTGGGCCACATGCGAAAAAAATCCAGCTATAAGAAATGAGAAATGTGTATATGGTGTTTTAAAGCTCTAAAATGGGTCAAATTTCATCCTGAACAGTATGTAAGGGATAAAGTCCTTGTTCAAAATGCCCCTCACAAACATTATTGAACTATTTTATTGATTGACTTTCAATTTTAACCCTCCTGTTGTCCGCGAGTCAAGGAAGGAAGGGAGGAAGGGAGGAAGAAGGAAGGAAAGGACAGGAAAGGAAAGAAGAAAGGAAGGAAAGGAAGGAATGAAGGACAGAGGATAGAAGGAATGAAGGAGGGAGGGAGGAAGGAGGGAAAGAAGGAAGGACAGGAGGGAGGGAGGAAGGAAGGAAGGAAAGAAGGACAGAGAAAAAGAAGGAAGGGAGGAAGGTAGTGGGGGAAGAAAGAGAGAAGGGGGGAGAGAGGAAAGAAGGGAGGAGGAAGGAAGGAAGGATGGAAGGGAGGAAGGAAGGAGGGAAGACGGAAGGAAGGATGGAAGGGAGGAAGAAGGAAAGAAAGGAGGGAGGGAGGGAGGAAGGAGAGAAGGAAGGACAGGAGGGAGGAAAGAAGAGAGGAAGGAAGGAAAGGAAGGAATGAAGGACAGAGGAAAGAAGGAATGAAGGTAGGAGGGAGGGAGGAAAGAAGGAAGGAGGAAGGGACGGAGGGAGGAAGGAGGGAAGGAAGGAAGGAAGGAAGGACAGGAGGAAAGGAAAGAAGAAAGGGAGGAAGGAAGGAAGGAAATGAAAGAATGAAGAACAGAGGAAAGAAGGAATGAAGGAAGGAGGGAGTGAGGGAGGAAAGAAGGAAGGAGGGAGGAAGGGAGGAAGGGAGGAAGGAAGGAAGGAGGAAGGAGGGAAGGAAAGAAGAACAGAGAAAAAGAAGGAAGGGAGGAAAGGAATGAAGGAAAGGAAGGGAGGAAGGTAAATCCCAGTTTAAGGCGTTGACCTAACAGTAATGATTTGTGACATCACAACCAGTTTGGAGCTAATCAGGACCAGAGGTTAGCAGAGAGGTTACTTCAGGTCAAACTACCAGCTTTCTGTTAGATTATCATTAATATCCCATAATAAGAGAATATACTTTATGAAGGCCTTATAAGTTATATCTAGTAATGTTTAATTAATAGTTTACTAAATAATAATATTAATTTATTGATTAGGTATTACCTTAGCAACTAGATTTGTTTCTTTTAGGACAAAAAATTAAAAAAATAAAAGACGCCTACCCCTAAATTATTATAATAGTCATATTATAATATACGTGCTTTTATTTTGTTAAATGTTGTATTTATAGTGTGTTTAGGTTTCACTTATAGCTTGAAATAGAAAGTTAATGAATCTCTGTTCAGTGTCTTTAGTTTGTGTGTGTGTGTGTGTGTGTGTGTGTGTGTGTGTGTGTGTGTGTGTGTGTGTGTGTGTGTCTGTCAGTGTGTGTGTGTGTGTGTGTGTGTGTGTGTGTGGTGTGTGTGTGTGTGTGTGTGTGTGTGTGTGCATGTGTGTGTGTGTGTATGATTTAGGTCACATTCAGGGACACGAACCAGACTTAAGATGAGTTGATTGGGGTTAAAAGTTGTGTCCCCAGTTGGGAAAATTAGATTTTTAGGTAAGTGGTTCATGCTGCGTTCCAGTTAGCTCGGAAGTCGGAAGTCCGGAAGTCGGAGCTGGGAATGACGTCATACCCGAATTTAAGTCAGAAAACCAGTTGCAGCCAGGTTTGCTCTACAGCTTTCACACTGTTGATGCATGGAGCTAACATCCTGGATTTTGAGGTTCGTCCGACATTCAGGAGGCGTTCTGGTTTAAATTTCCGAC
>NC_070596.1:28257817-28270118 GCF_027409825.1 Scomber japonicus | reverse complement strand
GTAGATAGATAGATGGATAGATGGATAGACAGATAGATAGATAGGTAGATAGTTAGATAGGTAGATAGATAGGTAGATAGATAGGTAGATAGATAGATAGATAGGTAGATAGATAGATAGATAGATAGGTAGATAGATAGATAGATAGATAGATAGATAGATAGATAGATAGATAGATAGGTAGATAGATAGATAGATAGATAGATAGATAGATAGATAGATAGATAGATAGATAGATAGATAGGTAGATAGATAGATAGATAGATAGATAGATAGATAGGTAGATAGATAGATAGATAGATAGATAGGTGGGTGGGTGGTTGGGTAGGTAGGTAGGTAGGTAGGTAGGTAGGTGGATGGATGGATGGATGGATGGATGGATAGATAGATAGATAGATAGGTAGATAGGTAGATAAGTAGATAGATAGATAGATAGATAGATAGATAGATAGATAGATAGATAGATAGATAGATAGATAGATAGATAGATAGATAGATAGATAGATAGATAGATAGATAGATAGATAGATAGATAGATAGATAGATGGATAGATAGATAGATAGATAGATAGATAGATAGATGGATAGGTAGATAGATAGATAGATAGATAGATAGATAGATAGATAGATAGATACACAGATACATAGATGATAGATAGATAGATAGATAGATAGATAGATAGATAGATACACATTTTTGTTTGTGTGTGTCTGTGTGTGTGTGAAAGTCTGCCAGGTGCCATTCAAAGTAAAGATTTGAGAATTAATAATCACTTAGTCTAATGAAATTAATATGGATGTATAGATAAGATAGATAAATAGATAGATAGATAGTAAGATAGATAGATATAGATAGATAGATAGATAGATAGATAGATAGATAGATAGATAGATAGATAGATAGATAGATAGATAGATAGATAGATAGATAGATAGATAGATAGATAGATAGACAGATACATAGATAGATAGTTAGATACATAGATAGATAGATAGATAGATAGATAGATAGATAGATAGATAGATAGATAGATAGATATATAGATAAATAGATAGATAGATAGATAGATAGATAGATAGATAGATAGATAGATAGATAGATAGATAGATAGATAGATAGATAGATAGTTATATAGATAGATAGATACACATACACAGATACATAGATGATAGATAGATAGATTAGATACATAGATACATAGATGATAGATAGATAGATAGATAGATAGATAGATAGATAGATAGATAGGTAGATAGATAGATAGATAGATAGATAGATAGATAGATAGATAGATAGATAGATAGATAGATAGATAGATAGATAGATAGATGGATAGATAGATAGATAGATAGATAGATAGATAGATGGATAGGTAGATAGATAGTTAAATGTTACTACTGTAATGTAATGACTCAGCTCATCATGTAGTTCAGAAGCAAATGTGGAGACTTTGAGCTTTAGCATTTAACCTTTGTGTCGTCCTCCCGGGTCAAATTGAACCTGTTTTGACTGTTCCTCCCTCCCTCCCTCCCTCCCTTCCTCCCTCCCTTCCTTCCTCCTTCCCTCCCTCCCTTCCTTCCTTCCTTCCTTCCTTCTTCATCCCTTCCTTCTTTCCTTTCCACACTTCCATCCTTCCTCCCTCCCTCCCTCCCTTCCTTCTTCCTCCCTTCCTTCCTTCTCCCTCCCTCCTTTCCTTCCTCTCTTCCTTCTTTCCTTTCCTCCCTTCCTCCCTCCTTTCCTTCCTTCCTTCTTCCTCCCTTTCTTCCTTCTTCCTCCTTTCCTTCCTACCTTCTTCCTTTCTTTCCTCCTTTCCTTCCTTCTTCCTCCCTTCCTTCCTTCTTCCTCCCTTCCTTCCTTCTTCCTCCTTTCCTTCCTTGACTCGAGGACAACAGGAAGGTTAAAAAAACACAAAAGTCTGACTTTAGACAATCAGGGTAATCTCTAATGAACGTCTCACAATACGTTTTTCTTCATAAGCTGCAGGTGTTGCTTGAGTTCAGACCACTTCTCAATGCACATTGAGTTAATGGTCATTATGTGCTGGTGTGTCAATGTTAATATGGTGCCATTTATTCAATTAATCGGCTAATTGAGTCTATAAGTTTTAATTAAAGTAGTTATTAACAGTCATTGTCCTTTCCCCAGAACACAAGTCGGCATCTAAATCAAATTAAATTGCTTGTAGTTCCCAAGCTGCATATTTGTGTGTATTTTAGAAACACTTAACATTTGGCTTTTTTTTTTTTTTTTGTATGATAGATGCATTCATTAATAATTTATGCCACTTGGGGGCAGCGGTACAAGCTGAAACACAACGTTCACATTTTAATTGCCAATTTAAAATGTTGCTAATGTATCTATCTGACCTTCTTGATTGAACCTTTAACCACAGCTCTAATGGTGGAAACACTGGGGTGACATTACACTGGATTTAAGAGCTCCTATTAAATCTCCCCTTTGAGGGTATTTGCTGTGATTTTTAGGGGATTGTCCATTGATCTGAGGGCCTAGTATACCTAATAGAAACCCTAATAGTTCAAAAAATGTTCCATTGGAATAAAAGCCCTTTAATCTGATGGCCTGTTATACCAAAACCAAAAGCCCACTACTCCGAAGCCCCAATGCTCCAAAAATAGACACTCAGGTATTGAAGTTAAAGTCCGTGTAAAGTCGGAATAAATATGTGTTCTGAGTTTGACATACCACAGAAAAGTGTGTTGTTAACCACCCTGCCAAATTTGAATGATTAAAAAAATCGCTAAATATATGAAATTAGGCTTCAAAGTTGTGTAAAAATCAGCCTCTTTCTCTGCTCCCAAACGCTGTGGGTGTGGCCGTCGAGTCCGCTGAAGCCCCGCCCCCTACCAAGTGTCACCTGTCAATCAAAGTCACCACCTCTACCAGAAACATGGACGCTACGTCTGAGAGCTTTCTGCTGCTAGCTCGGCGGCTAGCTCGGTGGCTAACTCAGCTAACTGGCTAACTGTAGCCTGTAGTAGTAGTAGTGTGTGCTGAATGTATTTATACCTCTACAGCAGCAGGGGCGGGTTTATGCTAACGCGGTGGTGATTTTCAGACCCGTCCACTAAATCCTGAACACAGAAATCTTGAAGCAAAGTTTGTGACCTGATCTGTCATCTTTTGTCTGAGTGTATTTTGATGTGACAATGCTATGGTGAAGGTCTGATACAGTAGGTTAAGTACAAAACCCACTTGGTTAGGGTTAGGAAAAGGTCAACTGCTAGCTGCCAACCTTTACTGGGAGAGAACGTATTATCTGGCCTCTGGAGCAGTCGGCTTTTATTTTCGGGGATAACGGGCTGTTGGACTAAAGAGTTTCGGTCCAATGGGAAACTTTTTAAACTGTTGGGGTTTGATAATAAAGGACCGTCGGACATATGGCACGGCACCAATGTTTATCCTTCCAGCAATCCCACCAGAGGGATAAACAACCGCTCAGCTGTAAAGTAAAATTTTAAAATCCATCATCTATGCAGCCTGAGTGAGAAATCTGCACACACTCTTCCTCCACCTTAAGCAAGGAGACTCACATGTGACTCCACTTGACGAATGACTCAGGCGACCTACGTGTGAACTCTGCAAACCACCATCGGATAACTGAGCGGCTGCAGCTTTAGTGCGTGGAAACAAGCTGATTGCATTTTCATTTGTGGCAGGAGAACAAATAGAGAATTATAGTAATTCACTGAATCCGCCCGCTTTGTAGTGTTTAGACCGGTAAGCAACCTAATCACTACTAGATGCTATACAGTAGTTGGTTTTCTCTCTGATACAGTTTCATATTGTCAGTTTCCTGTCTGATATCTGAGCAACAAATAGTACATCCGCCAGGTAAAAATGATATACTTCCTACTACTCGTACTAACTCTGACGTCATTTGAAGTATGTAGTGTGTTTCAACTGTGTAGTATGTGATTTAGAGTATGTGAGAAGTTCCTGGATGGTTTACTAGATTCTCCAGAAATGCAGAGTATGCATCAAGAGCTGACTACTCACACTCACATTACCCAAGATGCAACGCAACTACTCACACTCACATTACCCAAGATGCAACGCTACTACTCACACTCAAATTACCCAAGATGCAACGCAACTTCTGAAAAAAACCCAAAATACCAACGTCACAGATCACCACCTCGGTGGTTTCAAGTTAGCTACAGCGAGGGTATGTTTACTCCCTGTTTTCAAAATAAAAGCACCAGTTCTATTGTTATGGTAAAAGGTAACGGGTGTTTTATTTTGTGAAAATGACAGGAAGTACGTTACTCGCTACGGCTAACTTGAGCGGCTCCAAATTTATTTGGACAAATTAGCGTCACATTGTGGATCTAAAGGGCTACTTTACTTTCTTCCTAAAAAGGTTAGAAATGTGGATAAAGTGGTATATTTACAGAGTTAGAGCTAAAATGAAATCATCTTCAGCCTGATGATTTCAGCTCGGGTAGGAACCAAATGCATTGTGGGTTATCGTGTAGTTTACTACAGTGTAAACGGTCTGCTGACTATCTGGTCCTTTAGTGTGTAGTATAGAAATATGTAGTATAGAAGTGTGTAGTATGTACTGTAGTATGCGGTTTCGAACACAGCCTCTGTTTTCACCATGCTAACAGCGAGGGATGGTAAAGGGATTGGTAAATTGGTAAATTGGTCGGTCTACCACTTTGGTCCAGATTGAAATATCTCAGGAAGTGTTACATTGAACAGGAAGTTTTCAGTCAACCTGTAAAATATATCTAAATCTACCTGATGGATTGTCTTTTTCTAGAATTTTATTTAAAGGTATATAAATCAGGGACAATGTTAAATAGTCACCCTAAAGGAACATAAAAAGATTTAGTTTTAGGCATACAAATAATACATAAAAAAATAAGAAGACTAAATCTGAATAAAAGCAAAAAACAATGCAAAAATCCACACATACACACACAAGCTAACGAAGACTCAGCTCAAACAGCAGACAGTTGCTACAGACAGAAACAACATTAAGCAGCAACACTAACACCAATGAAACTGATTACACCAGACTCTTAGTTTATCCTGCAACCTTTCAATTTTTCATCATTTGTCCAACACTTTAGTTTATGATCAGATATCTGCAAACTAATGACAAGCCTCAGCTGAATTGCATTTAGTGCTCATTAGCCAAGCGTGCCAAAGCATTAAACTAAGGCTGACCACACATTTTCACAGTTGACTCATAAGTTGGCACTTCAGACCGATGGACTGGAGCGGATGGGGGGGGGGGAGGTTGCGGAGAGAGTGCATGCTGGTGGTATCATATTCTGAACTTATAGGCCTACATAGTAAACAATGTTACATTATTAATTGGTTTCTTTACTCAATACGGCTTCTTATGAGAAATATTATTCATGTCTCTGCCCAGTTATCACAGTTTTAAAATCAAGCAGCCGCCCCCCCTCTACTCTCCCTACTGTGCCTGAGCTCGAGCTGCTTTCATGGCTGCAGACTCTCAGGCTGTGTTCGAAACCGCATACTTCTATACTACATACTTCTATACTACATACTACATACTTCTATACTACATACTATTATTCTACATACTTCTATACTACATACTACATACTTCTATACTACATACTACATACTTCTATACTACATACTACTATACTACATACTACATACTTCTATACTACATACTACATACTTCTATACCACATACTACATACTTCTATACTTCTATACTACATACTACATACTTCTATACTACACACTTCTATACTACATACTACATACTTCTATACTACATACTACATACTTCTATACCACATACTACATACTTCTCTACTACATACTACATACTTCTATACTACATACTTCTATACTACATACTACATACTTCTATACTACATACTTCATACTTCTATACTACATACTTCTATACTACACACTTCTATACTACATATTACATACTTCTATACTACATACTACATACTTCTATACTACATACTACACACTTCTATACTACATACTACATACTTCTATACTACATACTTCATACTTCTATACTACATACTACACACTTCTATACTACATACTACATACTTCTATACTACATACTACATACTTCTATACTACATACTTCTATACTACATACTACATACTTCTATACTACATACTTCTATACTACATACTACATACTTCTATACTACATACTACATACTTCTATACTACATACTTCTATACCACATACTACATACTTCTATACTACATACTTCTATACTACATACTACATACTTCTATACTACATACTTCTATACTACATACTTCTATACTACATACTATTATTCTACATACTTCTATACCACATACTACATACTTCTATACTACATACTACATACTTCTATACTACATACTTCTATACTACATACTACATACTTCTATACTACATACTACACACTTCTATACTACATACTACATACTTCTATACTACATACTACATACTTCTATACTACATACTACACACTTCTATACTACATACTTCTATACTACATACTTCTATACTACATACTACATACTTCTATACTACATACTACACACTTCTATACTACATACTTCTATACTACATACTACATACTACATACTTCTATACTACATACTACATACTTCTATACTACATACTACATACTACATACTACATACTATATACTTCTATACTACATACTTCTATACTACATACTTCTATACTACACACTAAAGGACCAGATAGTAAGCAGACCGTTTACACTGTAGTAAACTACACGATTACCCACAATGCATTTGGTTCCTACCCGAACTGAAATCATCAGGCTGAAGCTGATTTCATTTGAGCTCTAACTCTGTTCGTGGGGCAGGAGTGAGAACTTAACCCTCCTGTTGTCCTCGAGTTAAGGAAGGAAGGGAGGAAGAAGGAAGGAAAGGAGGGAGGAAGGAAGGAAAGGAGGGAGGAAAGGAGAAAGGAAAGGAAGGAAGGGAGGTAGGAGGGAGGGAGGGAGAAAAGAAAAGAGGAAGGGAGGAGGAAGGGAGGAAAGAAAAGAAGTAAGGGAGAAAGGAAAGGAAGGAAGGAAGGTAGGAGTGAGGGAGGGTAGGAGGGATGGAGGGAGGGAGGGAGAAAGGGAAAGAGGAAGGAAGGAAGAAGGAAGGAAAGGAGGGAGGGAGGAAGGAAAGGAAGAAGGAAAGGAAGAAGGAAAGGAGGAAGGAAAGGAAGGAAGGTAGGTAGGAGGGAGGGAGGGAGAAAGGGAAAGAGGAATCGAGGTAGGATGGAAAGAAGGACAGAGGGAGGAAGGAAGGAAGGAGAGAAGAAGGAAGGGAGGAAAGAAGGAACAGTCAAAACAGACGGGGTCAATTTGACCCGGGAGGACGACAGGAAGGTGGAACACAGAAAGAAGGTTTATCTATCTGTCTAAATATCAAGAACATAGGTTTTTATTCCAGGTTGCTCAGATTTGCATCCTTGTAGTCGGTCAGATGGAGGTTGGATTACGTTCCCGCCACAAACGAACCACTCCAGAGTAAAGTTGTTACCGAGCAGAGACTCTGCCCAAAGGAATCACATCAAGGAGGAAAACCAATCAGAGTCTCATTCAACCAGACTGAACGAGGAAGGTCTGAAATCACATTTCCTGTTCGAAACATCAGTTTAACCTATTTAAAGGAACTGTGGCTGTTGTCCAAGCTCAAGGAACAGAACTGAGTTAGTGTGAAGTCTCTACATTTAATTACGAGTCCAGAAGTGATCGGAAGTGATTTGAAACAGCTGTGAGTTCAGCCGAGGTGGTTTGTAAACTGGTGCAGCGTCTTAATGAGTCTGAGCTCCTCCAGAGGGAAGAAGGAAGGGGGAAGGGAAGGAAGGGAGGAAAGGAGGGAGGAAGGGAGGAAAGGAAAGAAGGAAGGGAGGAAAGGAAAGAAGGAAAGGAGGAAAGAAGGAAAGAGGGAGAAAGGAAAAGTGGAAAGGAGGAAGGAAGGAAAGGAGGTAGGAAGGAAGGAAGGAAGGAAGGACGGAAGGAAGGAAGGAAGGAAGGAAGAAAAGGAGGAAAGAAGGAAGGAAAGAGGGAGAAAGGAAAGTGGAAGGGAGGAAGGAAGGAAGGACAGAAGGAAGAAAGAAAGGGGGATGGAGGAAGGAAGGAAGGACAGAGGAAAGAAGAAAGGTAGGCGGAGGAAAGAAAGAGAGAAGGAGGGAGGGAGGAAGGAAGGAAGGAAGGAAGCAAGGAAGGAAGGAACGAAGGAAAGAAGGAGAGAGGGAGGAAGGAAGAAAGACTGGGTCATGACAAGCAGGTGAATTGGAAACTCTTCTTTCCTTCCTTCCTTCCTTCCTTCTTCCTCCCTCCTTTCCTTCCTTCTTCCTTTCTCCCTCCCTCCTTCCCTTCCTTCTTCCTTTCCTTCCTTCTTCCTCCCTTTCCTTCCTTGACTCAAGGACAACAGGAGGGTTAATGTGTGTTAAACTGGAGACACTCATGCCCCCTTACGAACCTGAAGCAAACACACTGCTTCAAACTAAACATACAGATCAACGTCCAAATGAACAAAAAGTTGTGTGTGCTGAGCTGAAAGTGAAACAGTGGGAGTTTTGACCATGAAAGGAGGCCGTCGGTGATAGATGGAGAAGAAAGAGGAGAAGAGGAGAAGAGGAGAAGGGAAGGAGGATACAGTCTGGTGGGAATCACTGGATGATGCGGGAGGATAACACACTGCTCAGGAGAGGCTCAGACAGACATGGAGGGAGTGATGGATGAAAAAGAAAAGCAAGACGGAGCAGACAGTAAAGAGAAAATGAGTGCTGCTCTTCATCAAAACAAGTCCGAGAAGTAGCCAGAAGAGACAGCTCGAAGGACAGGAAGAAGAAGATTGTGTGGGGAGCTCAAAGAGAGTGACGACAGGAGGAAGAAACTTTTACGAAAAACTACTGAATTTTGAGAGAGACCAAATATTGAAAATGTCCTCCAACACTGCTGCTGTCTGTTCCTCCTCCAACTCTACGGAGAACAGACGAAAGACGTCGAGACAAACAGATGTGGAGGCTGTGTGATTGGGGAACCGCCAACCCCCATCTGTGTTAATTGGGTATCATCCAGACATTATAGATGCACATTTAAACCTGCAGTAACTGATTTTTGGCCACTAGGGGGCAGCAGAAACAACCGAAGTGAGTGTTTTAGGTTGATTTGTTGAACTTATTTCCTCATCCAGCAGTTACTGATTAACATGATGATTCATTAGGAGTTGTGTTTCTGTCCATCTGCTGAATGTAAAGTCCAGTATTCACTCTCTTTAGCTCTGTTTTATACTCTATACCAACTCCTGAGGGACATATCTGGAGCTCTTTAGCTGCTAAATGCTCCACTAATGGCGCTTTTCCACTACACAGTTCCAGCACGGCTCGGCTCGACTTGACTCGAGTCAGTTTTTTCTGCGTTTCCACTAGGGATAGTACCTGGTACCTGCTACTTTTTTAGCACCTGCTCTGCTGAGGTTCCAAGCGAGCCGAGCCGATACTAAATGTGACATCATCAGACTGCCGGCCACTGATTGGTCAGAGAGTCTTAACAGGAAGAGTCATGAGCCGTCCTACACAAGAATCAAACCCGCCATTTTTAAATACCGACAACAGCGTTACAGTGATTTGGTTTCTCTTCTCTTGCTTTGTGTGTGACAGAAAGACACATACAGCAGCAAGTACACCATCGCCTCCATGTCCTCCATTGTTTATGTGTTTGTGTCACGTATAAAACGAAGTCACGGCAGTTTCACAGAGCCGTTGCTATGACGACCCCACCCACGTTCAGTAGGTACCTTTTTGTAATGGAAAAGGTCGTTCCTGGAACCGAGCCGAGTCGTGTCGAGTCGAGCCGAGTAGTGCTGGAACTGTGTAGTGGAAAAGCGCCATACGTTCACTAGCTAGTCTACAGCTAACTGTGTCTGTTTGCTGTTTGGTGCTGAGCAGGAAGTGTATAGAGGCTTTTTAGAGCTTTTTTTCTTTGAATACAACACTATGAGAGCACTGACAATGAAACCAAAACAGTGAAGTTGCAGCCGGACAGCTAAACAATGAGCTGGAACTCAACTATAAAGCTCCGTAAAGCCGAGAGGAAGCTGCAGAGTCACTGATAAAACTCTGTAGGTTCATCACTACGAGACACAACCATCATATTACACACTAACAGATCAGTTGTAGCTGCAACAAAGAGAGTGTAGGTATTAAAATCAGTATTTGGGTGGGGAAAAGTAGGATTGGTGTATCCCAATGGTAATATGTTAAAAATAGGGTAAAAAGTCACAATCAATCAATTTCCGATAAGAAAATACAAAGAAATCTGAGCTTTGCAGCAAATTGAATCTTTTGTGAAAGTACAGAGTCAGACACACTGAATCAGGAGCAAGAGAGAGTTTCTGTTGCTGTTCATTAAACACAAACAACCAGGACTAAAGAAAGCCCAAAAACAGGAGATCCACTGCAGCATATGGTGTTTATCTCCAAGGAGAGTTTCTGTTAGGAGGAGGAGGGAGGGAGGGGGGGGGGGGGTACGTTCATTTATAGTCCAACAAAAATGAACTACCTCTCTGTCTAAATGACTAAGACACATGTTGGGGAGCTTTAAGAGGGAGAAAAGAAACGCAGTGAAAATCAATGATGATGCTTTCATGGCTGCAGACCGCATACTACATACTACATACTTCTATACTACCTACTTCCATCCTACACACTAAACAACCAGATTGTAAGCAGACCGTTTACACTGTAGTAAACTACACGATTACCCACAATGCATTTGGTTCCTACCCGAGCTGAAATCATCAGGCTGAAGCTGATTTCATTTTAGCTCTAACTCTGTTCGTGGGTCTCCACTCAAAAAATGTATTCTACCTTTTGGTTTTATACATTACGTTTATTACACAAACATTATTAAACTATTTTATTGCTTGACTTTCAATTTTAACCCTGCTGTTGTCCTCAAGTTAAGGAAGGAAGGGAGGAAGAAAGAAAGAAAGAAGGGAGGAAGGGAGGAAAGGAAGAAGGAAAGGAGAAAGGAAAGGAAGGAAGGAAGGTAGGAGGGAGGGAGGGAGGAAAGGAAGAAGGAAGGGAGGAAAGGAAGGAAGGTAGGAGGGAGGGAGGTAGGAGGGAGGGAAGGAGAGAAGAAAAGAGGATGGGATGGAGAAAGGAAAAGAGGAAGGGAGGAAGAAGGAAGGAAGGGAGGAAGGAAGAAGGAAGGAATGAAGAAGGAAGGGAGGAAGGAAGAAGGAAGGAGGGAGGGAGGGAGGGAGGGAGAAACACAAAAATGAACTATCTCTCTGTCTAAATGTACGGCAGCTTTAAGAGGGAGAAAAGAAACGCAGTGAAAATGAATGATGATGTTGAATTTAGCAGGAAATGGAGGCGAGCGGGTTGCGTGCAGCTTCCACTTATGTCCTCCATCTGAGAAGCACAGTCATCACTTTTACTGAGTCACTGTCTGAATCAACAAACATCGGTCTGATTTACATACTGAAGTGTTCTGTTGCTCTTAACACCAGCACTAAAAAACATGGTGCTTTGTCCATCTGGCTTAAAAAAATGAAAAAAGAAAAAGAAAGTTATGTATTGATTATTTCTACCAATGTTCACTTGTTTCAACTCTGGTTGGGTCTCCACCAACTCCTGAGTAAAGTATGTAGCTCGTTAGCTGCTAGATAATCCACTTTCTTCACCAGCTAGTGTCAAAGTTAAAGTGTGAGCTGAATAAAGTTACAAAACCAAACCAAGGAGGGTCGTTTTTTAACATTTTTTAACATTTTTTATTCATCTTTTCTCTTTTTTTGGCTAAGTCGTTCCGATCAGCATTCCTATTATAAACTGCTGCATTCAAGAGACGCCTTAAAACACCTCGATACTTGAGCCCCTTTAGTCTTTTAGCTCTTTGTTGATTGTTACGCTTCTTTCTTGTTGTTGTTTAGATTTGAATTGTGGAGCTAGGCTTCACAAACTGTGTTTCAAGATTTCTGTGTTCAGGATTTAGTGATTAGCATAAACTCGCCCCTGCTGCTGTAGAGGTATAAATACATTCAGCACACACTACTACTACTACAGTCTACAGTTAGCCAGTTAGCTGAGTTAGCCGGCGAGCTAGCCGCCAAGCTAGCCACCGAGTTAGCCACTGAGCTAGCCACCTGAGCTAGCAGCAGAAAGCTCTCAGACGTAGCGTCCATGTTTCTGGTAGAGGTGGTGACTTTGATCGACAGGTGACACTTGGTAGGGGGCGGGGCTTCAGCGGACTCGGTGGCCTCGCCCACAGCGTTTGGGAGCAGAGA
>NC_070596.1:28242817-28252817 GCF_027409825.1 Scomber japonicus | reverse complement strand
AAGGAGAGAAGAAGAAAGAGGAAGGCAGGAGGGAGGGAGGAAAGAAGGTAGGAGGGAGGGAGGAAGGAAGGAAAGAAGGACAGAGGAAGGAAGGAAGGAAAGAAGGAAGGACGGAGGAAAGAAGTAAGGAAGGAAAGAAGGAGAGAAGAAGAAAGAGGAAGGCAGGAGGGAGGGAGGAAAGAAGGTAGGAGGGAGGGAGGAAGGAAGGAAAGAAGGACAGAGGAAGGAAGGAAGGAAGGAAGGAAGGAAGGAAGGAAGGAAGGAAGGAAGGAAGGAAGGAAGGACGGAAGAAAAGGGGCTGGAGGGAGGAAAAACAGATGAAAGGAAGGAAGGAAGGAAGGAAAGAAGGAGCTAACCACAGATCCATATTTTGTGCATCCGAGTCATTATCACACACACACACACAGGATCTGTGTTCTGATGAAACATCATGTTGTGTGAACATGATGCAGATCTGATGCTGATGATAAAGTTTTTATCTGCTGCAAATCAGAGTTATATAAAATATTATCGTGCATGAACAAGGTCCGAACTTAGTGTGAACAAAATCAACAAAGACCCCGTCTGTTTTGACTGTTCCTTTCCTTCCTTCCTTCTTTCCTTCCTTCCTTCCTCCTGTCTGTCCTTCCTCCCTCCCTCCTTCTCTCTTTCCTTCCTCCCTTCCTCTTTTCCTTCCTCTGTCCTTCTTTCCTTTATCCCTCCCTCCCTCCCTCCCTCCCACCTTCTTTCCTACCTCCCTCCTACCTTCCTTCCTCTGTCCTTCTTTCCTTCCTTCCACTTTTCCTTCCTTCCTCCTTCCTCCCCTCCTGCCTTCCTTTCCTTCCTCCCTTACTTATTTCCTTCCCTCCATTCCTTCCTCCCTCCTTTCCTTCCATCTTCCTTCCTTTCCTTCCTCCCTTACTTCTTTCATTTCCTCCATTCCTTTCTCCCTCCTTTCCTTTCCTCCATTCCTTCCTTACTTCCTCTGTCCTTCCTTCCTTTCCTTTCTCCCTTCCTCCCTCCCTTCTTCCTTCCTTTCCTTCCTCCCTTACTTCTTTCCTGTCCTCCATTCCTTCCCTTCCTTCTTCCTCTTTTCCTTTCTCCATCCCTTCCTCTTTTCTTTTCGCCCTCCCTCCCTCCTACATTCCTTAATTCCTTATTTCCTCTGTCCTTCCTTCCTTTCCGCCCTCCTTTCTTTCCTTCTACCTCCCTTCCTTCCTTAACTCGAGGAGGGTTAATAACAGAAACGAGCACTTCTCATGCTGCAAATTACTCAGATTACATTGAAAATAACGAGAAAATATCTAATTACCACTTCCTTTGAGACTTTCAGGTTCTGTTTTGTGTTCAAGTTTCTGCATCGAACACTAATTTAAGAAATGACCTACAGATCATACATTAAACTGCTCATCCAGCGTTTACACAGAGGCTTCACATTGATTCATGCTAATACACAGCAAGCATGACAACACAGAAAATGCACACACACACACACACACACACACACACACACACACACACACATAAACACACACACACACACACACACACACACACACACACACACACACACACACATAAACACACACACACACACACACACACACACACACACAAACACACATTTACAACAGTGCAGAGTACACAAACACTTTCAAGACCTGACAGAGTGCAACAAACTACAAACTACAACCACTAAAAAGAAAGCAAGACAGGAGCTAACAGAGTTAACAAGGCTAACCGAGCTAACAGAGTTAACAAGGCTAACCGAGCTAACAGAGCTAACAAGGCTAACTGAGCTAACAGAGCTAACAAGGCTAACTGAGCTAACAAGGCTAACCGAGCTAACAGTGCTAAGAGAGCTAACAGAGGTGCAGCGTCAGTCTCATCCGAGTCGCTGCAGATTCAGCGTCTCGCTTCAGGAAATGAAAGTGCAGAGACTAATTCTTTAATGAGCTTTGGCACTATGAAATATTTCAGGTAGGAAAAACGTCTGCAGTGGAGTGATGCAAAGAGCTAAATGTGCCAAAACCTAAAAGTGTCTAAAAGTAGAGACGAGGCAGCACAGAGGAGTCCATCAAAGTGAGAAAAGTGTAGAGCTGAAATCAATTAAGGGTGATAAGTGTAATAGCTTTATTTAAGGTGGAATTTTTGTATTGAATACATATATTGCTGTTTTTAATTCTTTGAAATCAAGGAAGGAAGGTAGGAAGGAAAGAAGGAAGGAAGAAAGGAAGGAAAGAAGGAAGAAAGGAAGGAAAGAAGGAAAGAAGGAAAGAAGGAAGGAAGAAAGGATAGTTGGAAGGATGGAAGGAAGGAAGGAAGGTAGGAAGGAAGGCAGAAAGGAAAGATGGAAGGAAGGACAGATGGAAGGAAGGAAGGAAGGTAGGAAGGAAAGAAGGAAGGAAGGACAGTTGGAAGGAAGTAAGGAAAGAAGGAACGAAGAAAGGAAAGAAGGAACGAAGGACAGATGGAGGGAACCCTCCTAACCCTGATTATACTTTGCAGCTTCATGGCTGCTGACTTGAGAAGCTCCTTCAGTTACATTCACTTCCTTCATTTTTCTTTAATGATGATTTAAAAATAAATGTTGGCTCACATTATGTGAGCACGACTTCCTGGAGAGGAAAAACATTTGATATAATATTTACATATTTAAAAACGTGTATTTTGTGTGTTTTTGCATTTTCCTACTGTGTGAAACTCGAATGTTTATTATCTATTTATTGATTTATAGGTGGTTTCTACACTATGTGCTGTGCTTCTGCTTTAACCTTCCTGTTGTCCTCGAGTTAAGGAAGGAAGGGAGGAAGAAGGAAGGAAAGGGGGGAGGGAGGAAGGAAGGAAAGGAGGGAGGGGGAAAGGAAGGAAAGGAAGGGAGGGAGGAAGGAAAGGAGGGAGGGAGAAAGGAAAGGAAGGAAGGATGGGAGAAAGGGAAGAAAGGAAGGACGGAGGAAATAAGGAAGGAAGGTAGGAAGGAAGGGGGAAAGGAAAGAAGGAAAGACGGAGGAAATAAGTAAGGAAGGTATGAGGGAGGGAGGGAGGGATAAAGGAAAAGAGGAAGGAAGGAAGGAAGGAAAGAAGGACAGAGGAAACAAGGAAGGAAGGGAAGGTAGAGGGGAGGAAAAGAGAGAAGGAGGGAGGGAGAAAAGAAGCAAGGGAGGAAGGAAAGGAAGAAGGACGGAAGGAAGAAAGGAAAGAAGGAACTGTCAAAACAGACAAGGGTCAATTTGACCCGGGAGGACGACAGGAAGGTTAAGTTTTTGCCCTTAAAACAGCTCCTCTAATCTACAACACACACAGAGTCTCCATTCAGTAATATAGTGAATGAATGAAATCAAGGGCAAAAAGTACAATAACATAAAAAAGGGAAATGACATAAACATTTCACATTTCTGCTTAAGCTGCGCCTTTAAGGTCAAAAAAAAAAAAAAAAAAAAAGAAAATATAAAAAGAGCGAACGCCACAAAGTCAAATCACCCGGAACGTATTGCAGCTGCCTTTGATAGAAAATATTTATGGAATAATAAAAGTAGTTCAGAGAGCGCAGAGCGGAAGGTCAGCCAAGGATATAAAGAGGAAACGAGGCGGATAAAGACAAGAAGAAGAAGAAGAAGAAGAAGAAAAAAAGAAGAGGGGGAAAAGAGGAAAAGAGAAAAAGAGAAAGCTAGCTTACCTTGACATCAGCCTTCTTATTGAGGAGACTCTTGGCTGCTGCAGAGAGGCAGAAGGACACACCCTCAGATGGAAGAGTACACATCATAAAAAATACACCTTTCAGATGACCAGCAGCTCTCTGAATCACCTACACACACACACACACACACACACGTGCACGCTCACACACACATGCACGTGCACGAGCTGCAGATGCACGGTCACCTGCTCATCAACTGGCTCACTTAACTTTTAAAAAATGCACGTAGAGTGACGAAGCTTATCTCCTATTTCTTCTTCTTTTAGCACTCTTAACAGCTGGATTTATCCCTCCCCTCTTATAAAAAAAAGAAAAAAAAGAAAGAAAACCCCTCCCTCTATCCATGTGAAAATACATTAAAGAACCCAACGAACACACACACACACACATTAAAAAAAAAAAAAAATCTCCATCCAACTGGCACCTCCTAACCCTGATCCACTGCCCAAAAGCATTAGATAAGCAGAGGGCATCAGGCATGGCGGGAAAAAAAAAGTCTAACTGATTCTCTATATAATCCAAATTCACTCACACACACACACACACACACACTCACACACACACACACACACACACACACGCACACACACACACACACAGAAAGCGAGAGAGAGAGAGAGAGAGAGGGGGGGGGGGGGGATTAGAAGAGAAAAGCATGAGGGGAAGTGGAATAGAGAAGCAGGTATGTGATAATGGGTTGGTTAATCTCAGTAGAGTAGGCTGGATTAAAGTTGGGAATCACTACAGAGTTCATTGACGGACAGAAGTTGTAAACATTTTAGCGTAGAGCAGAAAATAGAACATCAAAATATGTGGTTTTTGTTTTTTTAGGGTGATTTAATGCGGCCGGAAATAAAAGATAAAGGAGGAAAAAATCAGACATAAAAGCAAACACACTGTGTTTAAAACGAGGAAGGAAGGAAGGAGGAAGGAAGGAAGGAAGGAAGGAAGGAAGGAAGGAAGGAAGGAAGGAAGGAAGGAAGGAAGGAAAGGAAGAAGGAAAGAAAGGGAGGAAGGGAGGAAGGAAGGAAGAAAGAAGGTAAGGAGGAAAGAAGGAAAGGAGGGAGGAAGGAAGGTTGAAAGAAGGAAAGGAGGAAAGGAAAGAAGGAAGGGAGGAAGGAATGAAGGATGTAGGAAAGAAGGATGGAAGGAAGGAAGGAAGGGAGGAAGGGAGGAAGGAAGGAAGAAAGAAGGAAAGAAAGGAGGAAGGAAGGGAGGAAGAAAGAAGGAGAGGAGGAAGGAAGGACAGGAGGGAGGAAGGAAAGGAAAGAAGAAGGGAGGGAGGGAGGGAGAGAGGGAGAAAGGAAAAGAGGAAGGGAGGAAGGAAGGAAGGAAAGAAGGACAGAGGAAAGAAGAAAGGGAGGAAGGAAAGGAAGGAAGAAAGGAGGGAAGGAAGGGAGGAAGAAGGAAGGAAAGGAGGAAGGAAAGACAGGAGGGAGGAAGGAAAGACAGGAGGGAGGAAGGAAAGACAGGAGGGAGGAAGGAAAGGAGGAGAGGAATGAAGGAAGGAGGAGGGAATGAAGGAAGGAAGGAAGGAAGGAGGGAAGAAGGAAGGAAGAAAGAATATTTGAACAATTATTCCTTTTTTTTTTTTGCAACTCACATTCAAAAGCTGACATCTAAGCTTACACACACACACACACACACACACACACACACACACACAGCTTCCCTCCTAATTCCCTGCAGGTCATGTGACAGTATTGCACAACACAGTGAAGCTCTCGTAACCCACGACAAGCGAACGCATCTTAACAGTAATGCTCTTTGCTCCCAGATGAGACACGAGGCTGCTTACCTTGGCAAACATTTGAGAGGCATTAAGGGGAAGAAGGAGGAGAGAGGAGAGAGAGGGGGGGGGGGGGGGGTTAGGAAGGGTTATTAATCTTAGTGACACACACACACACACACACACACACACATTTTTGCAAGTGTCTTCTTCATCCGAGGGTTAGTGACAGGAGTATTAACCCTAACATACACATACACGTCTTTTAAAGAGAAGATTTAGGAAAAGGGATTAAAGCAAAGATGAAACACACACACACACACACACACACACACACACACACACACACACACACACACACACACACACACAGACACACACACACACACACAAGCTGAAGGATGGAGTGTGTGTGCTGCTGTGACATTTTTAGGGTGATTTCCATGTAATCAGTGTCACAGCAGCGAGAGGAACAGGAGCAAACAGTTTCTTTTTGGATGGTTCACATGCTCAGAGTTTAACTTTATTACATTTTATAACCTCTGCAAACATCAGTAGGAGTAGAAGTGATTTATTTTAGTGACTTATGAACTAGTTTTCCTAAAAGAATGCACATAGAAATAAAGAAATAACAATAAGGCATTAGCTCAAAGGGAAAACTAAAACATATTCCTTCCTACCTGCCTTCTTTCCTCTCTCCCTCCTACCTTCTTCCTTCTCTCCTTCCTTCCTTCTTTCCTTTCCTTCCTTTCCTTCCTTCCTTCTTTCCTCCCTCCTTCTCTTTCTTTCTTTCCTTTCTCTCTCTTCCCTCCCCTCCCTCCACCCCCTTTTCTTCCTTCCTTCTGTCCTTCTTTCCTCCCTCACTCCTACCTTCCTTCTTTCCTCTGTCCTTCCTCCCTTCCTTCTTTCCCCTTTCCTTCCTCCCTTCCTTCCTTCCTTCTTCTGTTTCTTTCCTCCCTCCATCCCCTTTTCTTCCTTCCTTCTGTCCTTCCCTCCTCCCTCCCTCCTTCTTTCCTTCCTTCCTTCCTTCCTACCTGCCTTCTTTCCTCTCTCCCTCCTACCTTCTTCCTTCTCTCCTTCCTTCCTTCTTTCCTTTCCTTCCTTCCTTCCTTCCTTCCTTCCTCCCTCCTTCTCTTTCTTTCTTTCCTTTCTCTCTTCCCTCCCCTCCCTCCACCCCCTTTTCTTCCTTCCTTCTGTCCTTCTTTCCTCCCTCCCTCCTACCTTCCTTCTTTCTTCTGTCCTTCCTTCTTTCCTTTTTCCTTCCTCCCTTCCTTCCTTCCTTCTTCTGTTTCTTTCCTCCCTCCATCCCCTTTTCTTCCTTCCTTCTGTCCTTCCCTCGTCCCTCCCTCCTTCTTTCCTTCCTTCCCTCCTTCCTACCTTCCTTCTTTCCTCTGTCCTTCTTTCCTTCTTCCCTCCTACCTACCTTCCTTCTTCCTCACTCTCTCCTTTCCGTCCTTCCTCCCTTAACCCTGTATCATCAAGTAAGACACAGATAAACCACCACTGTTGAATTACTAAAATATTATGTAGCTTATTTTATTATATTACTTCCTGTTGAAAATGTGTGTATCAATTATTTGAAGGTGGTGATATGAGCGCTGTAAGACAGGGATGTCAAACATGAGGCCCATGGGCCAGAACCGGCCCGCCAAGGCGTCCAATCCGGCCCACCTTCCTTCCTTCCCTCCTGTCATCTGTCCTTCTTTCCTTCCTCCCTTTCTTACTTCTTTCCTTCTTTGTTTCCTTCCCTCCGTCCTTCCTTTCCTTCTGTCGTTCCTTCATCTTCTTTTCCTTTCCTTCCTAATCCCTTTTTCTTCCTTCCTTCCTTCCCTCCTACCTTTCCTTCCTAATCCCTTTTCCTTCCGTCCTTCATTCCTTCCTTCCATTTGTCTTTCCTTCCTATCACTTTTTCCTTCTTTCCTTCCTTGTTTCCTTCCTTGTTTCCTTCCGCCCTTCCAAACGTTTCGACACAAATCTATCAAATTAAAATGAACTCTTTTTTAACCCTTTACAGTTATAAACTAACTCAGATTCAGGAGAAGTTAGGAGTTCGATGAGTTTACCTTGCTCCACGATGCCGGCGGTCGTCCCGGCGACGGCGCTGATGGAGGCGGGGGCTGTAGTCTGTCGACCCACTGAAACACACAGAGGAGAAGAAGAGAGGAGAAATGAGATGCTGATAAAGGAGAAGAGAAGAGGAGAGAAGAGAGGAGCTATACTGAAGCTCCTTTAAGTCATGCTCGCCTTTATACAAGTGTGACGGCTTTTTATTCATGACTCAATAAACACGCTGGTCACTTTCACATCGATGTCATGTTGATATGAGATCAGTGAACGCTGTATTAACCCTTTAACCCTCCTGTTGTCCTAGAGTCAAGGAAGGAAGGAAGGGAGGGAGGGAGGAAGAAGGAAGGAAAGGAGGGAGGAAGGAAGGGAGAAGGAAGGAAGGAAAGGTGGGAGGAAGGAAAGAAGAAAGGAAGGAAGGAAGGAAGGAAAGGAGGGAGGAAGGAAGGAGGGAAGGAAGGAAGGGAGAAAAAAGGAAGCAAAGGAGGGAGGAAGGAAAGAAGGGAGGAAAGAAGGAAGGAAAGGAGTGAGGAAGGAAGGAGGGAAGGACAGAAGGAAGGAAGGAAAGAAGGAAGGATAGCGGAAAGAAGGAAAACATGTAGAAGGGAGGGAGGAAAGAAGGAAGGAGTGAGGAAGGAAGGAGGGAAGGACAGAAGGAAAGGAGGAAGGAAAGGAAGGAAGGAAGGAAAGGATGGAGGAAGGAACGAGGGAAGGTAGGAAGAAGGAAGGAAAGGAGTGAGGAAGGAAGGAGGGAAGGACAGAAGGAAGGAAGGAAAGAAGGAAGGATAGCGGAAAGAAGGAAAACATGTAGAAGGGAGGGAGGAAAGAAGGAAGGAGTGAGGAAGGAAGGAGGGAAGGACAGAAGGAAGGGAGGAAGGAAAGGAAGGAAGGAAGGAAAGGAAGGAAGGAACGAAAGGATGGAGGAAGGAACGAGGGAAGGTAGGAAGAAGGAAGGAAAGGAGGGAGGAAGGGAGGAAGAAGGAAGGAATGAAGGAAAGAAAGGAGGGAGGAAAGAAGGATTTAAATAGTAGGTTTCATACTTTCCTTTAACATTGTATAACAGCTGTAATATATATAAATAGTAGATTCTGGACCACTGCAGGCTTAAAGATGTTTATTTAGAGTTTCTGTATCACTTTAAAAAGTCAAAATGGGTTTAATTTGACCCGAGCAGCATTATAAGGGTTACATGTTATACCTATCATACCTCAATCATTGTCCTTTATGCACAGAGTCAGTTTAACTCACCAGGAAACACTGTGAGAGTATAAGATTATTTTAGGGAAGCCTGAACTAATCAATCATCTCATATCAGATCTCTGAGTGTGTAAAACTATTATTTCCCCTCACGGAGCAACAGCAGCAGCAACGACTCTCCAGACTTTCAATTATCCTTCAAACCAACTGGTGGAATTAATAATAAACTGAACCAAGGAAACTCCAGCATGAGAGAATTAAACCAGCTACGAATCTGAACAGCTAGAATTCACTCTCTAATACAGGGGTGTCAAACATGCGGCCCGTGGGCCAGAACCGGCCCGCCGAGAGGTCCGATCCGGCCCAGTTTCCTTCTTCCTCTTGTCCTTCCTTCCTTCCTTCATTCCTTCCATCTGTCCTTCCTCCCTTTCTTCCCTCCTTCCAGCTTTCCTTCCTGTATACTCTTCCTTCTCCTCCCTCTTTTCCTTCCTTCTTTCCTTCTTGTCTTCTCTTCTCTTCCTTCCATCTGTCCTTCCTTCCTTCCTTCTTGTATTCTCTTCCTTCTCCTCCTTCTTTTCCTTCCTTCCTTCCTTCCATCTGTCCTTGCTCCCTTCCTTCCTTCTTGTCTTCTTTTCTCTTCCTTCCATCTGTCCTTGCTCCCTTCCTTCTCTTCCTTCCATCTGTCCTTCCTCCCTTTCTTCCTTCCTTCCAGCTTTCCTTCCTGTATTCTCTTCCTTCTCCTCCCTCATTTCCTTCCCTCCTTCCTTCTTGTCTTCTCTTCTCTTCCTTCCATCTGTCCTTCCTTCCTTCTCCTCCTTCTTTTCCTTCCTTCCTTCCTTCCTTTTAGTGGCCCGGCCCACATGAGATTAAATTGTGCTGTATGTGGCCCTTGAATGAAGATGAGTTTGACACGCCTGCTCTAATAAAAACTAAATTACATTCAGTGTTTTTTAATTAGAAAATAAATAATAATAATAATCTGTTATAGTTACTGATGAACATGTTGATTATTGGTTTGGATCATAAAGAAAAAGTCTGAACTATAAAACTGGATTCAAGCTGTGAATAAAGTGAACTATAAAACATAAATGAGCTCAACAGACACAGGTATAAGATGGAGGAGGAGGATGATGAGGAGGATGATGAGGAGGAGGAGGAGGAGAAGAAGAAGAAGAAGAAGAAGAAGAAGAAGAATAAGAAGAAGAAGAAGAAGAAGAAGAAGAAGAAGAAGAAGAAGAAGAAGAAGAAGAAGGAAGAGAAGACGGAGCAGAAGAGGGAGGAGGAGGAAGAGGAGCAGAAGAATGAGCAAAAAAGGAGGAGAGCCAGAAGACAAA
>NC_070596.1:28230317-28237817 GCF_027409825.1 Scomber japonicus | reverse complement strand
CCTCCCTCCCTCCCTCCCTTCTTCTTTCCTTCCCTCCTTTCCTTCCGTCTCTCTTCCTTCTCCCTTCCTTCGTCCTCCCTCCTTTCATCCCTTCCTTCCTCCCTTTCATCCTTCCTTCCTTCCATCCTTCCTCCCTTTCATCCTTCCTTCCTCCCATCCTTCCTTCCTCCTTTCCTTCCTTCCTTCCTTCCTTCCTCCCTTCCTTCCTTCCTTCCTTCCTCCTTTCCTTCCTTCTTTCTCCCTCCCTTCGGTGGAACAAATCGTTCAAGATAAGCTGACCTCGTATCAGCACATCGGAGATCTGCAGACAGATGCTGCTGATATTCGGCAGCTTTGTGCAGATGTTCACAAACTTTCTGTTAGAGGATTTTTTTTTTTTTAAATGACACATTTTTTGGGGGAGTATCAAACCGGAGTAGGAAGGGAAAGTGCTGCCCTTAGCAAAGAGCAGTATACTTGAAGTTCATTTTATTAAGTATGCTTGAGTGTAAGTTTAAGTATAGCAAGTATACTACGGACCATGTACTTGTAGTGTACTAGAAAGTTTACTAATTTAATATCTCTTCAGATTAAATAGGAACATTTTTAAGTTTAAGTTTACTTTATAAGATCATTTAAAGTTTATAAAAGTCCACTTTCAAGTATACAACAAGTACAAGTAAGGAAAGGAGGAAGGAAGGGAGGAAAGGAGAAAGGAAGGAAGGAAAGGAGGGAGGTAGGAAGGAAGGAAAGGAGGAAGGAAGGGAGGAAAGGAGGGAGGAAGGAAAGGAGGAAGGAAGGGTGGAAGAAGGAAGGAAAAGACGGAGGAAGGAAAGGAGAGAGAAAGGACGGATGGAAGGGAGGAAGAAGGAAGGAAAGGAGGGAGGAAGGGTGGAAGAAGGAAGGAAAGGAGGGAGGAAGAAGGAAGGAAAGGAGGTAAGAAGGAAGGAAAGGAGGAAGGACGGTAGGAAGGAAGGGAGGTAGGAAGAAGGACGGAAAGGAGGAAGGAAGCGAGGAAAGAAGGGAGGAAGGAAGGAAAGGAGGGAGGAAGGAAATAAAAAGTATACTAAAGTAAAGTATAAGCTTTAGTATTAAAGTATAAGTGTAAGTCTTAATGTTCTTAGTCTTCTCAGTATGAGCCAAGTATACTTCACTATACTATTCTTAAGTATATAAAATATAGTATATAAAAAGTAAACTTCAAGTATACTGCCTCAGTTTTAGAGTGTGCAGTAAGAGGGTGCTGGGTGTTTGTACTTACGCAGACCCATGGGTGCTTCAGAGCCTCCTGAGCAGTGATTCTCTTCGATGGGTTGATCGTCAGCATCTGGTTGATCAGATTCTTAGCCTCCGGAGTCACCGTGTCCCACTCTGGGGAGGGAAACTAAAGCACACACACACACATACACACACACACACACACACACACACACACACACACACACACACATATATAAAACTACATCAGAAATAACAGAATGTCTGATGTGAAGAGAAGCGGAGAGGTGGGCTCACATCGTACGCTCCAGCTTTGATCTGCTGGTAGAGTTTGTGCTGGTCCTCGTCCCAGAACGGAGGGTAACCAACCAAAAGGATGTAGAGGATCACACCTACACACACAAAACACACAACGTTGGTCTGAGTGATAAGAAGGAAGGATAGAGAGAAGGAGAGAAGGAGAAGGAGAAGGAGAGGAGGTGAAAGAGAGCTTACCACATGCCCAGATGTCTACAGGTTTACCGTACGCCTCCTTCCTCAAAACCTCCGGAGACAAATAGCCGGGAGTCCCTGCAAAACCTGCACACACACACACACACATACACATACACACAGACACACACACACACACACACACACACACACACACACACACACACACACACACACACACACAGTATTTTTGTTGGTTTTATATCATTTGAAATGACATTTGCACCATTTTTAACCAAAAGTAAGACTGACTGCTCCTGAAAATGTCAAATGGTGTAACCACAGTGGAATGATAAATAATATACATACATAATCATCAAAATGTTTACTAATTAATCAATGAATCCACTCCATCTTATCAAATACAGGTCTGCTGCCTGCGGTGGATCAGTCTGGAGTAATGATTTTGGACAGAGGAGATGTTTTTTGTTCCACGTTGGGCATTTCTGAGTCAGCAGATAGTGAGTAATGTCTTATAATCATCATGCTGAGTGCATTACGTCGTCCGCTAATGTCCCATCAGAGCTTTTAGCCTGCTGCAGCCTCTTTATAATAGATCTAAATGTTGGCTTTAAGTTAGAGGAAGTAGAGGAAAGGAAACTTGGTGCGCAAATTAAGAAACTACTCCGGAGATTCAGCACTAACTCTTATTGTTTTTATCCTGGGCGCTGACATCAGTTTAACTTTTACTAATTATACCCCTTTTCCACTGAGCTGGAGCTGGTGCTGGTTCGGATCCAGAGTCTGACTAAGCACCAGTTCTTTGCTTTTCCACCGCCAAAGCTCCAGCCCGGAGCCTCAGAATAGGAGCCAGATCAAGCACCAACTCTTTGCTGGTCTAAAGCAAGAACCGATTACGTCGGCGGACTGGGGTCAGGGCTAACGTTTATTAGCCGGCTAGTGGGGCTAACGTTTGTTAGCCGGCTAGCGGGGCTAACGTTTATTAGCCGGCTAGCGGGCTTAACGTTTATTAGCCGGCTAGCGGGGTTAACGTTTATTAGCAGATTAGCGGGGTTAATGTTCATTAGCTGACTAGCGTAGCATTTACAGAGGATTAAAGATTTGTTGATTAAAAGTACTATTTTTATAAATTTTTTGCCAGAGCTGTCGTCTTCTTCTTCTTCTTCTTCTTCTTCTTCTTCTTCGCTCTCCGGCAGGCTAGATGCCTTTGCGCCATGTTGCTGCCTCTCTCTGGTGAATCATGGAAGTGCTTCAAAGGCGCGCGCTGGCTACGTTATACAGTGACGTAATCGCGTGGCTCCTTGCCGGTGGAAAAGCAACAGGTTCATAAGACTGAGCACTGGCTCTGTAGCGCTAGCTCTGAACCAGCACTGGCTCCAGCTCGGTGGAAAAGGGGTATTAGACATCAGGTGAGAGCATAAAAAGAATCACAAAGGGAAACTAAAAACAGAAAGAGGAAGAAGAAGAGATGCAGTCATTCAGTCAGATGAGATTAGTCCAATATTAGAGGAAGAAGAGGAGGAAGAGGAGGAAGAAAAAATCCCTCCTTATTTGCCTGACTCGCTGACAAAAAGGATAAAATGACAGTATGGATGAACAGTCCTGTGGAAGCCTACACTTTTCCTCATCAAAGCGCCGCGCAGGCTTCGCAGTGACAGCTCGGCTGCACATCAGAGCTGTCAGGCAACAGAGCCCTTCATCATCAAGAGGAGGAAGAGGAGGAAGAAGAGGAGGAAGAGGAGGAGGAGGACAGCAGCAGACTGGCAGATGCTATTATAGATTTCCCTTAAATAAAGAAAATACCGGGACTTCTTAAAGGAGTAGTTCAACATGTTTGGGAATGTTGTAATTGTCTCCTGGCATCTCTGTCTGTGTCACTCAGCTTCAAGGGTTAGGGTTAGTTTCTACTAAATGTCTAAAATCAGGTAGCAGAGTGGTAGATAAGTGACATAAAGGCAGCGTCCTGGTCAATTCCAGCAAGAGACCTTTGCAGCAAGTCATCTCTCTCTCTCTCTCTGTCTTTGTCTCTCTCTCTCTCTCTCTCTCTCTCTCTCTCTCTCTCTCTCTCTCTCTCTCTCTCTCTCTCTCTCTCTCTCTCTCTCTCTCTCTCTCTCTCCCTCTCTCTCTCTCTCTCTCTCTCTCCACTCCAACACACCTGACTCTAATAATTAGCTCGTTATCAAATCCCCTAACGAGCTTCAGCTGCTTGGTGTGTTAGAGTGGAGAGAAACCTAAAACATGCAGTGTGTGTGTGTGTGTGTGTGTGTGTGTGTGTGTGTGTGTGTGTGTGTGTGTGTGTGTGTGTGTCTGACATACCAAACCAAGCCTGCTGGTCTCCTTGGACTTCAATAGCGAGTCCAAAGTCAGCCAGCTTCACCGCAGCGTTCTTACACTTGCTGGCCAGCAGCAGGTTCTCTGGCTGCATGTGCAACAGGAAACACCAAAAACACAGTCAGGAAAGAGTTTAAGAAGTTAGATTTAGTACAAAAACAACCCTCAACAGATGTGATGTGTTTTTTACTGGAAAAAGTGGGAAAATTACCTTTTACTTTTGGTTTTTCATTAGGGCTGTCAGCGTTAACGTGTTAATTGCGATTAGATTAATGCAATCCATAACGCGTACATTTTTTTTAATCGCATTTTAATGTTGCAAGCCTTTTTGTCCCTTCTACTCCCCCGTAGTCGGCTCCTCTAGCTGTAGCGCTATGCTTTGAAGTGGCCTCCTGCAGTAAACCTACCGCGCTGATGGAAAGTAAGAGAGCTACTGGACTTTTGAACGGCTTGTTTAACTTTAAAACACTTCCAGACGGTTCAGTTGACAAGTCAAAAGTAAAATGCAACCTGTGTCAAACGGAGTTTAACTACCACCGGAGTACGTGGAGTTTGAGTTAGCACCTCCACGCTAAACACCCAGGTGCAGCCAAGTGAGCCTCAGCTCCACCAAAGGACCATTTTGGAGTGTGGGAGTCGCAGCAGAGTCGTGATTGATTCCCAGTTAAGACACTCTGGTAAGAAATGCTTTACATTATGGGCTTAAAACTGCCTTCAAATGGAAAATAACAGGATTTTAAAAAAATTAATCATTTGACAGCCCTAGTTTTTATATGAGTTTAAAATAAGAAAAAAACAGTAAGGAAAGTGTGAGTGATCACTGAGATGCGACCAGTTAAACCCAGATCAGACGGATAAAAATAGCAACGGATGCAGAAATACTCATCCATATTCCCACACACACACACACACACACACACACACACACACACACACACACACACACACACACACACACACACTCAGAACAGACAGATGGGACATAAAAATGTGTACAAGCCTTCCTTTTGCCATTTGTTTACTTGAGCAAAGACCAAAACACAGCTTGTCTTTCCTGCTCGGACGCTGATGTAACAACAATCTGACAAACATGTACAACACACACACACACACACACACACACACACACACACACACAGTGATAGTGATCGATTTGTCATGATTCCTCCGCAGTGACACAGAAACAGCTGGATGATGGAGCTCCAGCTGCAGCACAGACATGGTGTCACCCTCTGGTGGCTGATGTTTAAACTCAATTAGAGGAGGCTGGACTTAAAGGACGAGAGGTTCGGACGTGTTTAAAGGATCCGACCTCACTAACAGAATTATAAAACCAGAAGGAGACGCTCAACAGAAGCTCACACATCCTCCTACTGACACCAGGGTTCAAAGTTAAAGATCAGTTTCAATTTGGAGCAATTATACTTTTAACTGGATTTAACCCTCCTGTTGTTCTCATGTTAAGGAAAGAAGGACAGAGGAAAGGAGGAAGGGAGGAAGGTTTCTTCCTTCTTTCCTTCTTACCTCTGTCCTTCCTTCCCTCCTTCCTTCCTTCTTTCCTTCCTTTCCTTCCTTTCGTCTTTCCTTCCTCCCTCCTTCTCTCTTTCTTTCCTCCCCCTACCTTCCTCCCTTCCTTCTTTCCTCTGTCCTTCTTTCCTTCCTTCCTCCCTTCCTATTTTCCTTCCTTCCTTCCCTCCTTTCATTCATTCCTTCCTTCTTTCTTTCCTTCCCTCCCTCCCTCCTTCCTTCCTTCTTTCCTTCCTTCTTTCCTTCCTTTCCTTCCTTTCGTCTTTCCTTCCTCCCTCCTTCTCTCTTTCTTTCCTCCCCCTACCTTCCTCCCTTCCTTCTTTCCTCTGTCCTTCTTTCCTTTCTTCCTCCCTTCCTCTTTTCCTTCCTTTCTTCCCTCCTTTCATTCATTCCTTCCTTCTTTCTTTCCTTCCCTCCCTCCCTCCTTCCTTCTTTCCTTCCTTTCCTTCCTTTCGTCTTTCCTTCCTCCCTCCTTCTCTCTTTCTTTCCTCCCCCTACCTTCCTCCCTTCCTTCTTTCCTCTGTCCTTCTTTCCTTCCTTCCTCCCTTCCTCTTTTCCTTCCTTCCTTCCTTCCCTCCTTTCATTCATTCCTTCCTTCTTTCTTTCCTTCCCTCCCTCCTTCCTTCCTCCCTCCATTCCTTCCTTCCTTCCTTACTTGCTTCCTCCCTCCTTCTCTCTTTCTTTCCTCCCCCTACCTTCCCCCTTCCTTCTTTCCTATGTCCTTCTTTCCTTCCTTCCTCCCTTCCTCTTTTCCTTCCTTCTGTCCTTCCTGCCTTCCTTCCTTCCTTCTCTCTTTCCTTCCTTCCTCCCTTCCTCCTAAAAATAGGATAAGATCAATAAACGAGTGTTGAGAGGTGCGAGTTGACATTTTTAAAGTCAGGTTGTTTTAACTTTGAGGTCAGAATCAGACGACGATCAAATATAAAGAGGAAAAAAAGAGAGAAATATAATCTTTCTTTCTTTCATTCCTCTTTTTTTTCTTCTTACATCACAAAGAAGAAGACGAGAAAGATAAATGAATGAATTCCCTCCAGGTCATAAAGCACATCATGTAACGGTAGGACATACATGACAGGTACTGGAGCTCACGGAGGAAACATATTGATCCTCAGAGATAGGTTAATGTTTGGGCTCCGTCCGTAACCTTCAGACCTTGCAGGGGCTTTCGGCTTGGTAGACTTAATAAACGTCCGCTGGGGAAGATCATGCGACATCTCAACAGTCCGACCCGGTTCTACCTGAACTCGTCGACTGTGAGAAACCTTTAATAAACGTCTGGAGGTTAGATCGGGGGAGGGGGGGTAGGGGACGGCACGGAGGCCAAGTACGGCAGGAAGGAAGAAACCAGGGAGGCAACGGAAGGAGAGAAGGAAGAAGAAGAGAGGGAGGGAAGAAACACACATGCCTTCCTTCTTCCGGGCGACAGGGAAGGCAGGAGGGGTGGAAGGAGGAGGCCGGCGGGCTTCGACTTCCTGGAGTCCTTCCGCCTCCGCGGACAGGCTTCCTGCCCCCGGGAGGCCGTCCCCCTTCGGCCGGCGCTTGCTGTCCCGGCCGTCCCGGGCCTTCCTCTTTCCTTCTCTCTTCTTCCTTCCCTTCCTTCCTTCCTTCTCTCTTTCCTTCTTTCTTTCTTCCTTCCTTCCTTCCTTCCTTCCTCCCTCCTTTCCTTCCTTCCTTCCTTCCTTCCTTCCTTCCTTCCTTCCTTCCTTCCTTCCTTCCTTCCTTCCTTCCTCCTTCCTCCCTCCCTCCTTCCTCCTTTCCTTCCTTGCTTCCTTCCCCCCTTCCTTCCTCCCTCCTTTTCTTCCTTCCATCCTCCTTCCTTCCTCCTTCATAATTTATACTTTATGCTTTATAGTGGTTATAGTTATATATAGTTATAACTTATTATATAGTTTATTAATGTATTTGGTAACTAAACATTCATAAAGATAAATTAACTAATTAGAAATGGCAGCTATTGAAAGAAAATGGCAATACTCAAACCAATCAGATGTC